>NW_028278424.1:0-300000 GCF_059751315.1 Micrasema longulum
TAGCTGAGGGAAGGTAACCCCGACAGAAAATCCACCAGAGAAGGCAACGGGAAACCACTCTGGTCATCTTTTCCCAGGAATCACTACGGCGAGTACATCAAAAAGCAATCGTCCTGGCTGCAAAATGTAAAATTAGCGCAGGACAGATACATATGCTTTTGCTGTAGTGATCGCCTACGTCGGGGGGACCCGGCAAGGCACTAGAAGAAGAAGAAACATAATATGAAAACGATACTATTATTAAGGTATTTCTTCTAAAAAAATACATTTAAGTTTTATAAAATTTAAATTTACCTACATTTTGATCGTCAGATTTGGCTATCTGAAATTTTGACTAAACCTTGTGTGCATCTTTACTCCGGTTACTCATATAAGTATATGTATTTATATATATATATATAAAGACAAAGTATTTGACTAAAATGTCTTTAAAATAATATGTAGATACTAAATTGGACAGGATTTTTTTTATACAAAAACCTTCAGCTTTTATTTTTTAAACAACATAAAACTAGTATTTTCTACAGTATTTTCCCTAAATTCTAAGTTGAATTACATACAGTCTTCTTAAAAAAAGGCTTTGTAAGATTATTTTTTCTAAAAAAAAAAAGTAAAAACAACATGAAATTTTAATTTTTATGAATGTATTATTGTTTTAGGTTTTTTTTTATATATCCTATCTTTTTATTTTTCTTTTCATGTACTCGTATTTAAAATTATATAAACTCTTATTAATAAACAACTAAAACAGTGTATGTCACTCCCCAAGCACAAGAGTTAGTCTCTTTTTTTGGAGAGTTACGGTGATAATATTTACTAGATGTGTAAAAGTAGATATGTATAGAATTTTACAAAAACATGTACTTTTTATGAAATTTATGAATAAAAATATTTTTTTTACATTTACCCCCGTGAGAACGTTTTTACTCCTTTATCATTTTTCATCTCATCAAATAATCATTTTCATTATTCACTTAATTTATGAAAAAATATTTAGGGTATTTTGTATTTCAAAATTTATGATTTAATTTAAATACTGATGACTCGATGTTTTTTCTTAATAAAACAAAACACTTTTATAAAGCCATTTTAAACATTATGATTATTCATTTTAATTTCGGTATTTGTTCGATAACGTTTGAAAATGCAAATGTCTGTGGCATTTTGCCTATTTAAATTGCATTTTCCTAAATTATACCGTTAATATGTGCTCGTACATTTTGAATTCTGCGATAACCCCTTTAATCCCCAGCCACCTAGTGTTTATAAAATATTAAATCCAGGCTCGCCGCAGGCAGACTGCGGCTGCTCGCGATCGGTGCGAGGGGGTTGAATTCACTTTTACTGCAGTATTATTAATTTCGCAAGGTAAAAAGACCCCAGGGACAAGGATTAACAAGATCACGGAGTCTGAAGAGGTTATTTAGAAAGGATATGATCTGTAGGTGTTTGAAAGGAATTATCCTTGTAGAATTCAATTAAAAGCATTCAATTATTTTTTCTAGACATCCAATCACATTAAATTTCGTAAAACGTTACTTATTTGTTTATTACTTTAATTATTTTTAATTTACTTGATCATGACAGTACATCTATAATGTAAACATGAGTTTTGCTGCCATTTCAATTTCGCTGCACGATCCATGATATCCACGACTCGGATACGGCGCCTTATTTCATCATTTCTTACTCTGTCTCTTAGACATACACCGAGCATCTGCGCATTTATTTATTTAACTTTTTGCACATAATGTAATTTATACATTGGCGGTCTTATTGCCAAATGGAAATTTCTTTCAACCAACCAATACAATAAAAGTTTAATTTTTATAATTCAAGTTTCAGAACATATTCAATAGAAAAGAAAGATTAAAAAGCTAAAGATACATAAAAATAGAAAGAAAAAGGAAATAAGAGGAAAAAGAAAAGGAGGAGAGATTAAGGAAGACAAAGGAGATGTTTCTTTAGACGTGATTCAAACAGAGATAATGTGGTAACATCTTTGATGGTGGATGGGAGATGATTCCACAATCGAGCCGCATGGACCCTATATGAGTTAGAGAAGAAAGAGGAATAATTGTGGATGGGTATTAAGAGAGTGCCTTGAGTATTAGAACGAAGAGGTATACCTATGGATCGTTGCGTGCATTTAAATTTCTGGTTACTTTTTTGTGTTATTGACATGGTTTCTAGTTCGTATGTTGTCACTATTGATCAATCACTATGCCTAGGGGTAATACCATGTTCATAAGTATGGTCCTTTGTAAATTATAAACCAACCAAATGACCAAGCAACCATAAGCTTAGTACGTACACTTAGCCAAATACAATATTAGTTTAAGGTATACATCATATACCCAATATTAAATAAGCTTATATGGGTGATATTTTTAAACTAAGACTTAAAATATTGTGTTTATTTATTTATTTGTTTGTTTACAAAGTTCACAAAAAAAATTAACAGATAATCACAGATAAATACAGCTAAGGTGCATTGTATCTAAATATTTTTTAATGTATCTTTGTCAGTTTTACTAGGGTCAGTACCCCGTACTAAGACTGGCAAGTGTTTTTTTTTTTACATAGGAATTCATTTATTTGTTTAATTTCGTTCGTTTTTTTGTTTGTGTATCTTAAAACTTTTTTTTTGCAACACACAATGTAAAATTGATCAAAATACGCTTTTTTGTGAACCAATGCTGTTGGACACTTTATAAAATAACGTTTGAGGTCCTAGGTTTGATTCTGGTAAACGATTCGAGTAAACGTAAAATATTGGCTCGAGAGCTCGTTCAGCGCTGAAATATTTCACAACAGAGATCTAGAACATTTTAAAGAAAGGAATATGTTAGTCTAGATATTTTACAGAGCTCATGATCTGTTTTTGGCTGGTTTTAATGACCACTTTACACAATGTGCAACATTCGCTATTCAGTCTGTTTTTAACTCTTGAGTGCCTGTGATGTAACACTAGTGAACATAGGACACAAGACTTAATATATCTCTCTTATTTTTTTTAATGATGAACTCCTATTTTTTGTTATCTTCAAATGGACATTTTTGCACCTGATTAAAAAAGTAAAATATGTATAACTATGCTAAATGTTGATACTTAAATATTTATCCTTGCTACGCGAAATATGTTTGTCCGCTAATTCAGCAACACATATATACAGATACCTTATGCAAGAGAGAGCACGAAGAAAGAAGTCATAACAAGAAAAATAGAGACGCTGTTTTGCGGCGGGTGTTGTCTAAAACAGATTCAAACTTTAGTCGGTTGATAACAGTGATGGGGGATGCACGCGCGTAACATGAGCGGCGCATTTGTGATTTTTAATTTATTTTGCTATAACAGGGCAAAATTTTATTTTAATTCACATAAATCATGGAAACGGAATTATTAAACAGTATGATTCCATGTTTTTTTTTTCAAATGTCTGAACTTGAGAATATTCCGTCTTTTACTAGTGGCAACACGATGTTACATCACCGCGCGCAAAGGGATTATTTACCACAGTCTTTTAAGAGTTAAACATCCGTATTCCTCAAATTTTATAGCTGTTATTTTTGTGAAGTTGAAGATATGAAACCTGTCTTGCCTTAACTTCCATATTGCCATCTTTGAAATGTTCATTATTAATTATGTTCATTTTCCACAATTTAAAAAAATTGAAATAATAATATTAACCTCGTGGTCAAATGCTTAGCTTTTTGCTTACCAAAGATAGTCTGCCTCTTTGGGTAGTGGTTGTCGTATTTGCCTGCCATTTTTGAGAACCTGAGTTCAATTCTTGGTAGGGTGAACGTGACATTGATTTCAAATAAACTGAAATATTTTATTGATCCTGGACTGGCACCTAAATCGAGAGGCGGTTGATCTTATTAACGGATGTTAAAAATACGGCTTTGCACCAATGGATGCGTAGAGGGAAACAAATGAAATTATGATAATGAGGCAAAGTGTAGTAAAGATTTTCATTGTTTTCAGATAATCCGCGCTGGAGACATTGCTACATTTAATTGATTTATTTATTTATTCATTCAAAATTACACTTGTTTTAATATAAGTAAACTAATTAAGGCTTTTTAGGCTGTGTTCGTGTCAAGTCATAATAATTAACAATAAAAAATACAAAGAAAAATTAATTACTTTCAAATACAATGGCATGTGATGCAATATAATTAAAAATCCAGATAAACAAGGTATAAGTAATAAATAATAAAATTTCAAAGAACACAATTTAAAAAATATATACGGAGATAAATATCAAAATGTAATTATAAATTATACAAATTTAGATTCATACGTAATCAAATATACAAAATACCAGTATTATTGAATCAACGGAATGATAGTATAATAGTAAAATATAGTAGTATTGAAAACACAAAATAATAATATTATCATTGCAATCGAAAGAAAAAATATATATATAAAAATACATAATTGAAATGATAATTGAGATATGGTTTCTAGAAACTCACTCTATACTGTAGTAAGAAATATGAATAACAAATAACATGCCAAATAAGATTGAGTACTAAATTAAATTAATTAATACAAAAATACATGATGAAAAAATATAAAAATATGAAGATATATATAAAAAAAAAAATTAGCTTAAGTACGGCAGGTTTGTCAATTTTCGCGTATTGCTAATCTCAAACTTTAAAAAAAAAATTACTATACACCTAAACGTTTGTGAAAATGTAAAAAAAAATACAAATTGCTTTTATTTAAATTTTGATTAAAAATACAGTCGTAGTTTTAGCCAGACTAACCATCTACTGGTGCAGTTCTCGGTTGTGTCCATGGCGTAATTATTTCGATTAATGCAGGGGGCAAACATAATTTAAAATTCAACAATCAAACGCACAAAGGCCTGCTGCCTCCGCTTACTGCAAAATGCTATGGCTGCTACCTCGCCGGTTCACCGCTTACCCCTTCCCGCACTCGATACAGATCAAACAGAAACTACCCGAGAGGGTGAGAACGATCTACGATCTTAATTATACTTGTCGATTTTCATCTAGAATTGCAGAACCTTTCTCAAAATATACATTTTATATTATTTAATTAACTGCCCAATTCAATTAAACACAAAAAGTCAAATAAATTTTAATGTATAGCTCATAAAAAATATTGTTTTTTTTTTTTTACATGGAAAGTTTTTAATGTAATTTTGTATAAATTCTGTGTAAGTATTGTGTTTTGATGTTTTTAATATGTTTATCACATAACTATACGTGTATCCATAGTTATATTATGCAACCGTGCACGTGTGAAAATATTGAAAATATTGAGCAGTATGTTTATTAAGTTTAACAATAGATTGTAATTTTAAATGGGATGTACATATTAGAAAATTGTGTAAGCGATTAAGAGCAATAAGTAATAGAATGTACATATTAAAATATTATGTCCCTGTTAATACTTTACGAATTATTTATTTATCTATCTCTGAATCAATTATACGATACGCCATAACTTCCTGGGGGTTATCAAGTGAAACTAATATTAATTTAATTCAAACCTTGCAAAATTCTATGATCAAATTGCTACTACATAAAGATGTATACCGCCAGAGACACAATATTTCAATATCATTAATGTATAAATCTGTAAATAAATTATCTGTTAGGGCTCTAATTTGGTACAAATTAATTTGTCAGCATGCGTCGCACTCCGAGTATAAACTCAAGTTGGTACATGATTACAACACCAGGTTTACTAGTATGGAAGGGCTAGCTGTTCCTAGATACTGCAATAAATATGGCAAAAGGACACTGCAATACAGTATCCCTAAAATATTTAATATGTTACCAAACAATATTAAAAATACTGAGTTCGATGTTTGCTCAAATTATGGTTATTAGAAAAAAGTTTTTTGTATTAGTGATAGTTTTTAATTTTTCAAAATGTAATCTGTAATTGTTTTTCAAGTAAAATTATTGTTAATGTACGTTAAGTGTAAATAGTCAATGTAATTTATAAGAACCTGCTGACGAGTTGTATGTATGCAACTCAGCAGGACTTTAATTTAAGAATATTTTGCAAATATTTTTGAAAAATAAATTTTAAAAAAAAAATGCATATTATTTTGTACTACGAGTACAATTTGAATTTTATTGTATATGTTTTATTCATTTAACTTTTTGTACATATTGTTTATTGTACTTTGGCTGGCTTATTGCCAGTGAGAATTTTTTTTTAACCAACTAATAAAATAAAAGTTTTATTTTTTTATGTCAAGTTACAAAATATAAAGAAACGTTTATAAAAATATGAATAAATGTATTTTAAAAAAAAAATATCTTAAATCAATACCATTACTCAATGGGAAAAAGAAGAAAAGAGATATGGAAAAACCATATACAAAAAAAAAATTGGCATAATCATGTTACGAAGTATAAATCTGATAACAACTCTCTTATTAATTCCTCTCCTCTCCTTCCTATTTCTGCATATTCCATTTCATAATCATAAACTCTCTCACACACGCCCTCATACACTCTCTGATGCCTTTATCTAAATTAGAAACTTTCTTCTATTATATAATAACTATTTTTATCTCTGGAATAATTTCGTTGGCTTTTGTTATTATTTAATATTATTATGTTTTAAAACTTATTGATATTATTTTTTTAATTTTGCAATAAAATAAAATAAATCAATAAAATATTAGAATGTTAAAACTTAACGATATAAAAGTGTTTTTTATTTTATTTTTATGTACCATTACAAATGAGTTTTTTTAAAGTCCTTGGAGCATAATAATCTGCGTTATTTGTATTACATATTTTATTGATAAATAAATTTAAAAAATAATAAACATAACCAAACCATGCAAGTATAAAACAATAAGGAATTTGAGAATTTGGTCTGATAACTAAATGGCCTTAATATGACTTTGTTTCTTAACTCAAGCGACTGCTGCTTGCACATCATTTTTTAAATTAAAATACTCTTTTGCATTCAACTCTGTACATGTTAGTTCTAGAGAAAAAATCTCAAGGCACATGAATAATAAGAATTATTTTCTAGACAATAAACATTTTTTCTTCACACTTTTACTTTTAGAATAAAAGAACTATGAAGCATAAATAATTGCAAGACTTTAAAAAAAATATATACTTTTGACAATTCAATCTTAGACAAGTGTGGCACCAGAGTTTATTAAAATTGATAGACATTACAATAGAGACGGATAACATTTTTAGAATGAGACATGAATTATTGGTTGGCTCAGTATTCGCGTAGGTACTGTGTTCTATCACCATTTTATCTCTATTAAAAACCGTTTTTGCTTCAACTTTATATCTGTTTTATTTTATTTAGTAAAAGGGATGTAAATCCAATACATGTCTGCAAAGATTCAAACATATTTAGTGAAAATATTGTAAAAAATGCAATTTATATGTTTGGTCAGATAGGTCACCTTTTAGGTTTTGTGCACAAAAATAGAAAGAATGTTGTGGAATGTATAAAAATTGGCACTCACTTTAATATTATTCCGTTAAGTTCTTTTATGAAGCACTTGCAATTCACAGTTGCACAGTTGTATATATTGATGAAAAGTTTTTTTTATTTTTTTGTTTATGTACTTTTTTTTAGATAACGTTAATTGTTCATTGGCGGACTTATTGCCAAATGGCTCCAACCATCCAATAAAATAAATGTTTTGTTTTAGGTAGTTTCTGGAACACTATTTGCACTTTGTCAGAAACTACGCAGTGCAGATAATATATGATCGGGATTATTATTATTTGAGTCGGGTTGTGGTCACTCTACCCCAACTTGATTTCCTTTTTCTAATAGTGAGTTATTTACAACTCGTTGAAAATGGCCACCAAAATTGAAATATTTGAGCAAATTATAAGAGCGCTAATATATATGTTTTTTTAATTAAAAAAAATATACAGATTTATCAGGGTAACACTTGACACTATGACTTGTTCACAGGACGGTAAGACAACATTAACTTGAATAAGGGAAGATGTCAGTAGGATCGGGATATTTAAAGCCTTATATGAGTGGCAAGTTTAAAAAAAAAAATAGTACTTAATGTACATACATATCAAGCGCGTTCCGCCCATACATACTGTGGATGCGGCGCATCCCTTAAATATTTTATTTTAATAACAAATATTCTATTATTAAAAATCACAAATATTAATAAAATAGTAATCTACAAATACTCCTCAAATTATCGCCGACAACGATTTACAAATTCAAATAATATTTTCAGTAAACATACCTACCTATATGAATTTATGTATGCTTATTTTTCATATCAATGTTCTGAATATTAAGGTACCTTGGCCTAATTACCTATATAACCTTATCTTAAATGTTCTTCATCTCTGGTGTAATATGTTAATATAAACAGCTCCCCAGGGAGTTGAATCCAGTTCTTGTCTACAAAAATTTGGACAAACTCAAAATATTGTTGGTTAATAGTATTCGTTATTTACGCTGAAATCTGGATAATACTCTTATTAATTTTGATTCCAGTTGTACTACGAATGTTCGAATTTCCGCGCACGCGTATTAAGGTTTATAACGTTGTCGTATTGTTCTACGAGACTCATAGAGATAAAAGCATCAAACTCGTGTAATGCAAATAAAAAAGACTTGTTTAACGTATTGCGTAAAGTTTTAAATAACGTATTATTGTAATTTGGCCAAAATTGAAGAACATCTCGAGTTTTAGGTACTGTCCCAATGTTTATAGCTTCACCGCTAGAAGCGCCTGCTGCTGTGCTCCGTTAATTTATAGAAATCAATTATTATAATGGAAAACTTATAAAGCACCATATTCGTAATTTAATTCCTCAAGCGCACTTAACAATTGTGATATACTAGAAAATATTAGTGAGTTTGTATATTTAGGATTAACTATCGATTGCCATTTTAAATGGGATGCTTATGTACAAAAATTGTGTGATAGACTTAGATCAATAGTTGATAAAATATATTTATTGAAATATTATGTCCCTGATAGTACTTTAAGAATTATTTATTTGTCACTTTCAGAATCAATTTAAGATACGCTTTAACCTCGTGGGCTTTTTCCAGTAATACAAACATAAACCTTGTACGAAACTTACAAAATTCAATGATCAAATTATTAATTGAAAAAAAATTGTCCTGTCAGCGACACGATATTCCAATATCCTTATTGAATAAATCTATAAATATTTTATCCGTTAGAGCTCTAATATGGTCCAAGCTGGTTTCTCAGCATGCGTCTCTATCTGAATACAGAAATAAATTGGAGCATGTATATAATACTCGGTTTACTAGTGTAGATGGACTAGCTCTCCTTAAATTCAATAATAAATACGGGAAAAGAACACTAGAGTACAATATACCAAAAGTTTATAATATGCTCCTATTAAATATTAAAAATCAAAAAAACTTATCTGGCTCAAGAGAAAGAAGTCTGCTGAGAATCTGGCTTTTAGAACGTGGTTTTTTATATTAATATTTTTTTGTGTTTTTCTTTTTTATTTGGATTTTTTTTTTTCGATGTATATATTTTTCTTTTTTTCCATAGTAATAAGTGTTTTTATATGTTTATAGAATTTAAGAGATAAGATTATGTATATATATTAGAACTTAACTATAAGCACCTGCTGACAAACTGCATTTTATGCAGTTCAGTAGGATTTGATAGTTTATATGTTAATTTTTGTATGCTTTAGATAAATAATTTTTTTTTAAACTAAAGTGATTCTATGCAATATTGATTTTAATGAAATGTCTACCTATACTGACCATCATACCAACCAAAAGAAAGAACATGATTATTAGTTGTCAGCATCCATACTGATAATATTCACCGCACGCGCCTGATACATATGTATGTACCTAGATACATCTATCAAAGTATATCATTCAAAGCCATGACTGACATTCGCCATCAGAATTTGGTTGTGTAATTCGACCATCAGCGCTTAAGTTAAAGTAATAAGTCTTGTAATTCCTTTGTAGGGTACATAGAGAGAACAATCTTAATTACACTGTCTGCATTTGTGTAATTTGACATGGGTCGAAGTACAAGGAACATTCGCAATGATAATGTTGAAAAGGATTAAAGAAGATTGGTGATACCTTTTGCATTTGTGTGCATATAGTATCGTAGAAGGGCATTTTGATTCGAAGTTCAAAATTCGAACTGTAAATAAAATTAATATATTATAGTAGACACAAACTATTCACGACACTCTCCGATTCCGCGTTTACATTCCTAGGCAACAAATTTACTTGTGATATAGATATTTTTAATACAACAATTATTCATTTTGAAACGTCTTTCATGCATAATTTCAAGCTAATTATTAAAGTGGAAATAAAATTTTCTGTTTTATGCAAAAAAAATCTGTTCTTGGTGTGTATTATTATTGTCTTCTACTCTTTCTGAAATTATTTATTCAAATATTTTTCAATTGTGTACCAATTTTATCTAATTCACAAACCGGTATTTAATTTTTAATAAAATATTAATTTTATAATTCCTTTTTGGTATATAAAAGGGAAAAAGAAAAGAAATATGTTTCTTTTTTGGGTGATACCGTGTGTGTTGAATTTGTTCCGACGTTTTGGCTACCATTGCAGGAGCCATCTTCAGGGTAAACTAAGTGTTTTGTAGAAAAAAGTGTCTGTTTAAGTACTTGTAATTTGTACCGTGTTGCAGTTAGCAGTAGGCACATTTCTATTCATTTTAGTAGTATGTTGTGCTGGAAACCATGTTGAGTTTAATTTAAGCCCGTCATCTTTGTTTATGTAATTTGGGTATCGCAAGTTACAAAGAAGAACAAGGAAGAAGATTTTACCAGAGGAACTGCATACCTACCATATGTACAGAATGTTACTGACAGGATAGCCAAAGTGCTGAAGAAACATAATATTAGAATAACGTTTGAGGACTGTAGGAAAAATAAAGAACCATTTATTTATTGAGCTCAAAAGATAAGAATCCCCAGGAAATGGAAGCTGTTTACAAACTAAGTTAACCTTCGCACCTATTTAAAGAAAAGAAAGATTATTTCCAATCTGTTTTTTTAATTTATCTTATTATAAATATTATACCTACTGTTTTTTATTATTATTCTTTTTAATGCATATTTTTAAATCTAACCTTTTTTTTATTAACAAAATAATTCACTGTCATGGTTTTCGATTCGCTAGAGCTATACATATTTTTAAATAAAAACTAACTTAACAAAAAATTTAAACAAAATATCTACTTATTTCTCAACTTAATCCCGCGTCCTCAATTTTTTATCAACTAACTTGGTATCATACTTAAGATTGCTTTAAAATAATTTTGTCTTTCACCAATATTTTTCTGATACAAAAACTAAGCTTTCATTAAAGGACGTTGAGTGCAGACTTTATTTTTTAAACCTTTTTTATTCCTAACGCTGTCAAGAATTTTTACCCCTTAGAATTTCTTAGAAAACGAACTATAAATAAAGGGTGTCCATATTGGGCGCATAAGAAGTAATTAAAAGTAGCTTTGGAAGTCATTTTCACCCTCTTATTTTTCTAGACAATTAATTAAATTTCATGCTTCAAGGATCCTCAGAATTGTGTAAGGAAAGAATACAAGGGTTAAACATTCAAAAGTGTTTGTTACATTTACGCGTTGGATATTTGGTAAATAGGGAATTAAATGACCGAATCGACTGGTCTAAGTTTGGTGCATTCAATAAACTTTTCAATACTGCTGGCCAGTCTGTGACACCTGATTTTTACAATTCGAATAATTTATATAAAATTCAAATGTTTTTTTTCTGTAAAGAAAAAAATAATATTTGCGTTCTCATGATTAACCCAAATATTGAATTTTCAGGGCTATTTTTAACGAGTTGTAAAATAACTCACTATTTGGAAATGGGAATTCAGTTGGGGTAGAGTGGGATTCGAACCACGGACATTTGAGCCGTGAGTCCGAGACACTAGCCGCGGGATCATCACCCGATTATGTAGGTGCATATAATATGTTTATGTTCATTTTGAACCTAACTTAAGCATATTGTCAAACCTACCCGGTTTATTCTTGACAATTCATCGTATGCACTGCATTTGTGGTTGCCTACCGTATTATATAGAACTCGTTGCACATTATTCATTCAATATGTACCAATTCAATGTTAAAAAAGGTTTATTCAGAAGAAGTTAAAAATATAAATCTTTTTGAAAATACAATTAAGAAGAATATTTTTTAAAGGGTTTTGAAAATAGGTATGAACTATTTTTTTTATTTTCTTTGATAGTCAAACCTCTTACAAAGTTTTCTTCTATACCATTTTCAATAATAACAAACGTTTTAAATTACATTTTTTTTATTTACGCACCCAAACACACGCACATACACATATCAATTATATACACACACATGAATACAAGCATCGCACATATATAATTTTCTAATATGTTTATATATATTAAGGTTTTTATAAATATGTTTTCCTTTTTTTATTTTGTTTTTTTATTCGTGTAAAGATAAATATTACAAATGACACAATAACGTTTTCCTAACTCTCTTATAAATTGTGTATCATTGGATTAACAGTGATTTTTTTTAATTGGGTCTAGTATTTTTAATATATATCTACTTATTTTTTATGTAATGGCTTTAAAAATTCCCGAATAAAGTAAAACAAAAAATAAATAAAACAAGTTACTATTATACAAATTGCTTAAATAATATTTTTTAAATATTTGCGTGGTATTTAAGTGCTGGACAGGTAACTAAAATATTTTTCCCAACTATTTTCCATGCATTTGATATCAGGAAAACGGAGCAATATGGTTACAAATTGACTAAAATCCTCACCGGCCATGGTGGTTATATGACCTATTTTCACTGCTTTAACCTTTCAGAAATCAATAGCTGTCTATGTGATGACGATACACCCCAAGACGTCTCTCATTTGTTGATGCGTTGTTCCTTCTTCAGCTTTGAGCGCACGCGGCTAGAAGCGTGATGTAAAAGTCTAGATAGAAAATATCGTAACAGTAATTAGCATATGAAATATGCCTTACCTAATATCATACATGGTAAAAACAGTAAAGGCAATTATCCCAATAAATAAAAATAGTACACAAAATGCCTAAAACTTTGAAAGTGGAACGGAAGGTTTGATGATGTCTGGCAATAGTTCGTTTTCTTCTGAATAAGTTTTTTTTGGTTTCCTCATCAGTACGCACATGCGGAAAAGTTCTTTAACGAGGCCACAGCTGACTATTCCACCAGATTCTCACATAATAAATGAAGCAGTTTGAAAGGGTATACCTATTTCAGTAAATGTAAACTTTATACATCATAAGCGAGGCAAAAAAAACAATTTCCATTTTTTTAAATACTTGTATAAACACAAAACTCATACGTCATCTCTGCATTCCGTAGTTGTATTTTGTGAATTATTTGAATGTCTTTATTATTTTTTACACGATATTCTTACAATTCTATTACTACGTTTTTTTTATTATTAACTCTTTGAGACCATAAGTATGTTTAAACGAACACAACATTGCGATTTTTATTTTTTCCATAATAAATCCAATAATAAAGTCAGATTTTTCTAGAAATCTTCTCGTTGGCGTCTATTTTTGTCCGCTGCTTGCAACCCGTAATTCCGTCTAAATGATATTTTATTTCAAATATGCATTTCGACAGTTCTACTCCCGTTAGAGCACCTAATTCCTTATGTTATGATTTGCATTATTTGAGGTCAAATGCCAACTGGCCTGTGAGTCAATGGGCCTTACTTATAAATCGGGTATAAAGTTAAGCTCGAGAATAGTGGTAGAATAATGATTGTTTAGCAAAAGGTATGACTTATAAACCTCGCATAGAGTTAAACTCTGTTTAAATCTGGGATAGCGGCCATAGAAACTTATACTTGCATATTATGTGGTATAACGCTGGAATAAGCACAGGATCTGTCAAAAATCATATTTTTTGGTCATCAAAATGGATAGTTTATCAGATTTTTTTCAATTTTAAACAATATTTCGTTACGTTATAATGTTAAAAATATGTATCAAACATACTCTGTCAAAACTGTTTGCCAAACATCTTACTTGGTTTTCATTATATTGGAAGATAAGTCCTTATTTTTAATTGCATTCAAGTGATTTTAAATAATTTGTTTTAAAAATATAAGAAATGTTATAAGTTTGTTTTTATTTTAATTCATTGTGATAAAAAAAAAACACAAATAAACTAAAGAACTCGTTTTTACCTTCTCCTCTTCTTCCCAATTTTGATTTCTTTTTTTAACGGTTTTCTCCATGTTCTCCATTACACTGACAGTAGTCCCGATTTGACTTTGACGTTTGTTTGTTGCTGTTATAAAAGTTACTGCGCACGCGCACATGTGAGTGTTGACTGTTTAAAAAATGAAGAATGAAATAACTTGTGAATTTTTATTCCAGGTAATAAATATTTTTATAAGTAAGCTTTTTTTTGCATCGGTTATAAATAGTTATATCAGGTATAGTTATTTTTAAATGTAAAATTTGTATAAGGAAATCTAATAAGTAAGGCACAATATGTTTAGATTTATGTATATTATCATTATAAATGTATTTTTAATTTAATAAAATGGGTTTTACTATGTACTTGCAACTGGTATTTATTTTCCGTACTAATAAAAAAACCTAACGTATGTTTAAAAAAAACATAATAATTTCAAATCTATAAGTAAGAAAAAAAACAACGGTTATTTTCAAATAATTCTATTTTTTAATTTTTTTTTACAACTTCCACATTTAATTCAGGTTTCAGAGGGTTACTAATTGTTTTCATGAAGTTCCCAAAATACACATCTACATAGTAGTTGAACAAAAACATGAAACTGACATTCTGATAAAACACATGCTAGTAGGAGCTAACACCGACATGCACTAATTATAATAAAATTTAACAAAACAAATTAGTCAACCTATACGTAATTTATTTGTCTTACTACTACTTACTAATATAGTGTAAACTAATAAAATAGCATGTGTCCTATCAGGACGTTGGTGTTATATTTTTGTTTCAAAACCGGTATACATAAAAAAGTTGGATAAATAAAAAATGTTTTCCGAAGAAACATATTTGATAAATTATAAAATATATGCACATGATAATTCTTAAAGTCTACAAATGATTTAAAAAATTAACTACTAATTTATGCAAAGTGTTTTTAATATGTTATTATTTTTATTCATCTTATTGCTGTTCAATAAATCCCTAACTAAATTGAATTAAGAAAAATGTAATCACAGCAGTGAACAAATTACAACATAACATTTAATAAATTTGGTACAGTTATTAAAAAACCGACCGAAGCATAAAACACTGTTACGAAAAATAATTTTAGGAAAAATTAAATTATAAATTAACTAAAAATAACAAAGGGAAAAATATCTAATTGTTTCTACTCAAAAGATAAAAATGTACTTTTAACGTAATAATTAGCGAACGTATAAATAATGATCACCGGAGAGGGAAAGATAACACATATTTTTTAAAATCATGTAATAATAAATTGAAGATTTTTACAATTAAAACAATAGAAAAAGAAACAAAATTGAATAATACGATGGGGGAAAAAACAATTTTTATTTTTTTCAGTTTTTAAGAATATTTCAGTAAATAGTACACACAGTCGTAACACTCGGAAAAATGAACGGTACCAAAATTCAAAGGGGAAATTAATTTTTGAAAACTAGAAAAAAAAACTAAATATTGTACTAAATATTATTAAATATTTGTACATAACCACTTGCCGACTTTTCTATGTCTGCCGGTTTCAAGTCGTGCCTGTGTCTTCGTCAGGACACCAATTAAACCAACATGCAAAACCCACTATACACCTTCACCATAGTTGTTGCACAAAAATATAAAACCAACACGACATGCATTCTAATAACTAAAATGTTGATATTCGTGTTAAAGAACATATAAGGTGTCTTCACAATAACAATTTATCCGAATACGCAAATCATATGATTGATTTTAATTATGACTTTAATAAAGATGCAGGAGTTAAAATTTTACACACAAATAATCAAGACTTAATAGAACAAATTTGAAAATATTTCACATTCGGAATGCTTTAAAAAATAATGTTCCTTTGTTGATCAATAATCATATATATCAATTATTTAATATAGCCCGTTATACGATGCTCCACTTTAATTGTCATCCTATACGTTTCATTAAACTCACGCCTCTCCTTTCATCCCCTCCCTCTTTTTTAACTATTTCTCCAGCAGCATAACATATTTTTATAACCTAATCAGTGCATGCAAGGGTTCCTTATTATACCGCATGTCGTGTTAGTTGTATTTGTTTGTGCAACAACTATGGTGAAGGTGTATAGTGGGTTTTGCATGTTGGTTTGATTGGTATTCTGACGAAGAGAAGGGTACGTCTCGAAACCGGTAGAGATTAAAAAGCCGGTAAGTTTGCATGGAGTATAAGACTTGAGATCTCTCTTTTTTATGAAAATTATGAAGTTGTTTTTTTTGTAATCTTGGAATGGACATTAAATTTACAAAAAATATTTATTCTTGCAATGAATGAAATTGATGTCAATACCATAATAAATTTAACAGTATAAGAAAGAGCAAGAAAATAAAATTTAAAACAAGATATACAGGGACGCTGTTCTATGGCCGGTGTTTGTGTAAAAGAGAGAAGAATAAAACAAGAAATTCGTTTAATCAGTCGATTATGGGCAGTGAGTAGGAATGTATACAAGTTAAATGGCCGGCCCATTTGTGATTTTTTATTTATTTTTCTTTGACAGGCGTAAATTAAATTTCAGTTTTTGTAAATTGCGGAAAAAGAATTACTTAAAAATACGTCATTGTGTTTGTTTTTAAATGTCTGAACTTCAGAATATTATTTATTTTCTTTAGGTTACACGATGTTGCATCACCGCGTGGATATGTTTTTTTTAGCACGGCCTTTTACGAGTAAAATTACATTTCTTGAACGAGCACAGGACTACCTACGTTATTATAACTATCCGATTTCCGTTAAAAACGGTTGAGTTTATTGTGAACTTCATTACAATGTCAAACAATAATCACTACTTCATGTTTTGACGGTAATTAATATGTTTCCATGAAACTAACAGCTGTTTAACTTGTCCAATAACGTCCATATATGAAGCTGTTTCACTCTCTCGTGCATTAAACGCTATTGGGGCGAACCTGACGCAAATACTAGGTTTGACAATTTCTATTATAATGGTACACTTCAACTGACCACTGCTTAAAACCCCTGTACACGTTGAGTGACCGATACTTGACTTAATTGAAATTATTTCTTAGAAATAATAATTTGAAGCTTATTGTCAACAATTCAATTGTTGAAAAGAACACAAGGTTTTTTACCTACCAAAAAATGTGTTTTTTTATTAATTATTTACAATGTTTTGAGTTGGTTCAAATATTTGTAGACAAAAGACTCATATTTGGAAAAACTCAAAATATTTTTTTTAACCCGCCCGTCCAAGAAGTTTAAATATTGCTTAATTGTTTTTTGGCGTTGCCAAGTAAGGTAAATAATTCGATCAGATGAATCTCTTTAAAACAATAAAAGTTTCAAATCTTTGTTTCATTTATTTCTTTTAGAAATAAAACTGCTTTACTCATAATGCACATAGAAAATATGTGTTCATAGAAACTCAAATTATATAAACTGTAAAAACACATTTTCCAGAGTTGTATAAGTTGTGAATTGATTTCATTTTAGGCAATAATAACCCTGGAATAAAATAATAAATGTTAGAAATTTAGAATTTAATTTAAATAATAATTAATAAAACATAAGTAGTATACTTGTATAAACATGTGCATATAATAAATAAATTAATGTTAAAATACGGAAAAAAAAGTAATAACGAACATACATCAACCGAATGTTTCTCGACAGGCTGGAATTTCTCCCTAGGAAGTTATTTAGATATCAATTTCTTGCAACATAGAAAAAAAAATGCGAAGGAAATGTGGTGTTTACATGGCTTATGACCCGCCATTGGCTGGTTTAGTGGTCACTTTACTCACTTTGATGTGATACTTGTTTCTGACTTACTTTTTGCTTATGAATCCAAAAATGACATTTTTTTTAAGCTACGGTGACCATCTCTTTGTTCCAAAAGTTTTACAAAATGCACATAAAAAGAAAAATTGAGGAAAAATTACGGAATGTGCTGTTCAAAGAGAATAATTGTATTCTTACAGGGGCTATAAATATATCGACACTGGAAAGAAAAGTACCTAAGCGACATGTAGAAATTTTAAAGAAGATCCAACTTAGTTTTTTTTTTAATCAATACAAAATCTCGTATTTTTAAAATGCATTTAAATTACGTAAGAATCACGCCAAAACAAATCGCATGTATGAGATTTTTTAAGAGGAAAAAAAATCATTTAGTAGACTCTTCTGTAAAGTTGCAATTATATTGTATAAATCATCTGTTTGTAGTTTGCTTGAATTTTGATTCTATAATATGGTCTCCTAATTATAATATTCATATAACGCGGATTGAATCGGTGCAACGTAAATTTTTAGAATCGGATCAAATACTTTCATAACCGACTATTATGATCGTCTTGAGTACTTTCACATCCTTAGCTTAGAATTCAGATGGATTTTGGCTGGTTTGATATTCTTGCACAAATTAATATCTAACTACATAGATTTCCCATGATATCCTTGCTCAGATAAACATTAATGTACCTCGCTGTAACTTGCGTACCAATCCTGTCTTTGCTGTGGGAAATTATAAAACTAATATCGGATTATTTTCCCCTCTGCCAAGGATCCCAGAACAGTGAACGAAATCTCACTAAACGGTACTGTTGATGTGTTCCTACAGCAAGGGCAGGCATTTAAGAAGCAAGCGGTTTTGTCTCTCCTGACTCGCGATATCACACTTGCCATTTCCGCCTAGATTATGCTATATACACACCTTTTGTTAATTATACAATTTGTTAATTTAAGTAGATTTTAAGAATGTTTAGATTAAGTATTACTCATAAATGCCAATCTATTAGGACTTACCTAAGCCTGTTGATTGGCTTAAAAAATTAAAATAATAAAAAGTTGCTACATGTCACTTAGTGACTTTTTTCTTTCCAGCGTCCAAATAGTTACCATAGGTCTAATTATGTTCATACAAGTAGTTAGATTCTTTACCAAACGGAAAACATACGTGTTATTAAGGTGAAAATTTCACAATAAGATAAGCTGTAGAGAAAAAACTTTACGTAATAGAAGAAAAATAACTACAGTTTGGAAATCAGTATACCATTCCTATTTTAGTTGAAAATTGATGAAAAATCGAACTCAACAAAAATTTCCCAACGTAATTAATAATTTTATTTTTAAAGTACGTATGTCTTTAACTATAAATAGTTTCACTGTTTTGGCGCTTCGTAGAGTGCAGATGACGCGAAATTGCGAAATCCCTCGTTCCACCCCTGTGCCAGTGGCGAATGGTGATTTTATTCATATATTTGTACCCACATAGGAGGTACATAATATAATGAAAGTAATATATACTATAAATTGATATTTTTTTGTGGTTCTGTGTGATACGACAACTCTCATCCATGAAATCAACTCAAACGATGAAACTTCGTTAAATATTTTATTATATAGATATATTATCCATTACTTAAATAAATAATTAATTAAAAAATAAATAATAAATACCACTATGAAATCATTCGAGATTAGGTATTCAATTGGAATGTCAACTGGTCGCATTGTTCTAGTAATTAATAGTGCTTTATGTCCTGCAATATGACGCATGAAAGTAATCATGGTCATAAGTCAAAAGTATCATCTCAAAGAAAAATAGTCCTTATGAAACAATGTTTGAAATACTGTTTTCCAAATCAAGAATCTTTAAATAATTTGTGAAATCTTCATGTTTTATCTAGGAGAAAAAACCTGCACTGGGGTTAATACATTAAAAATATAGTAAATGTATGAAAAAATAAGCTGGAATTATCGGCTAGTTTCTTGGCTCACCGCAAGCGCTGGGCGCGCTGTATTAAAATTTATATTAGGATAAAAATACAAACGGTGGAATTGATTTTAAATAAATGTCTATTATTTGTTTGTTTTTCTGTAAATAAAATTACTATAAAGTATTATTATGGTTATTCAAATATAATGGTAAGCTGCGCATAATTGCTTCTATACATGGTTCGCCCCTGCTCTGTGCCTACCTTAGGATGTCATATAATTTGACGAGTATATGCGCCGTGAATATTTGGAGTGAGTCTGCGTCGCCGTCGGGAGAATATTCGTCACCAGATACGAACTAGTGGATGCATTCTAAATATTAACCCCAGTATTCATAGCTGCTTAGGATTCATAGGGGTCCCCTGAGAATATTCACTTTTTAGTAACTCAGATTATTCTCACATTCTAAGTAGTAAGCTGGTTTATTTGAAGCGGAGAGGAGAGAAATGATAACATTTTAAAAATGAAATTCACCTAGCAATTCCTTGTTTCGAGCGTGTTTTTTTTTTATTTCTTCTTCTTTAATTTTTCGCCTCCGGGAGACCTTCACGCCAGTTGGCACTTTCGCCTCTTCCTACGTCAATCTTACGTCCCTTAGTTCCGCTAAGTTCGATTAAATTTTTTCATTGACGTACTTCCAGGTGTGAAAAGCAGCAACTTGGGTTAACGCTCTCCTGGGGCGACCGCTACACTTGACCAAACCAGGTCCACCTCCGCATTTAAAATACGCTTGTTATATAAGATTGCGTCCGTTCTCAGACTTTTTGGTCGTAAATTCAAACCATAATAATACCTTTTATTTATATCACTACAGAGATGGGTAGAATTTTTGTTTCAAGATAATGGATATTCGAGCGTTTACAGGGCTTATGACCTGTCATAGGTTGGGTTCAAGTGGCCACTTTTATGTAGGTACTCTACAACATTCCCCATTCCGCTTATTAGCGAATATCCATATCGGTGACATTTTTGGTTTTTGTATATATGTCATGAAACAAGGAAAGCTTTCGCTAGCGCGTTTGGAGCGCCATCTATGTATTTGATATTGGGGTTAAGCGGAATGGGGAATGTTGTAGAGTACCTACATAAAAGTGGCCACTTGAACCCAACCTATGACAGGTCATAAGCCCTGTAAACGCTCGAATATCCATAATCTTGAAACAAAAATTCTACTCATCTCTGTAGTGATATAAATAAAAATATACCTACTCCCCCTTGGGATAAAACCCAGAATTGTGTGTGTATAAATATGTAAATATATATACAAATACCAAAAATAATATTGTATAATAATACCTTATGTTCTCCTCAAGCACTTACTCTCAAGATTCATAAGTTTAGTATTTAATCTGCACCATAAAGAACTAAGTGTGTTTAATGAGAAGCCGAAAGAGATTAAAAGAGAAGATTCTATCGCATCGTTTCGTGGAATGGCGACGATTTTTGTTAAAAACAAACATTTATATAGGTAACTAGATCATCAGAAAGAGTGTAAATTACCAACATTAAAAAAAAAGTTTTATAAAAGATGTACGAGCTGAACCCGGCAATGCTTTGCTATTGCTAGATTTGAGTGTATACTCGTATTTAGATTAAATGAACACAATCGAAAGTTCGATATCAATTATTGTATTTAATGCAAATTAGATATGAACTCGTACATATACATTATTATTTTTAACAAACGAAATCGAAGTTTTGCTGTCCCGTTTTCCGCACCTCAAAACTGAATCATTTTTTTTATTTTTTTAGAATAAAATTTTCTATATCAGTACGTTTAGCGTATTTAAAAAATAGTTGTATTTGTGTACCGAGCGCCCGAAAACAGCAGATAAAACTGTGCCTTTTAACGTGTTTTTTAATTGTTCTAGTTCCCGGAATAAACTATTTTTAATAAATTCAAAACTAAGGGGACACGCAAATGACACCTTTAGTGACTAAAAAAAAAACACTCTAATGCCATAATTCAGAGAGAAAATACGTGAATACGTATGTTCGAGGAAAAATCGGACCGCGTTTCTTCTTTTTTAAATATTATTAAGTATACTTACAAATCTTTTACTTCATAATGCTTTTATGTAACCATAGCAATAGGTTTAGTGTTCTTTAATAAAACTTTCGACCTATGGATACACATAAACGGAACCAGAACCCTCTAAATTTATGACACTCATGCCCAAACGCTCAGTCCTGCCCTATGCGTATTAAGTCGTTTTTTAACCGCCAGCTGGGTTTTAACGTGAGCTTGGCATTTCATTCGAAACTGAAATGCTTGGTGGTTGTGAAAGCGTGTAAAAAACGTTTAGATGAACGTTAAAAAAAATAGTGTGATTTTTCATTGGTAAGTAGGTATCTAATTACTTGTTTATGAGTGAATTTCAGAACTTAAAATTATTCATTTTCAAATATTGAATTTAGATAGGTACCTAGGTACTAGGTACTAGGTACTTGTTTATAGTTGAACTCCGAAACAAATAAAAAAAAATTCAAATACAGAATTCTTTTTGCAAATTTCAAACTTTGCTCTTCTCACAAACAGGGGTGCACTTTATTTAAGAATGCGATTTTCAAAAATGTATTGAATTTCAGTCAATATTGTGTTAGTATTACCAAAAATCCAGTATACAGAAATAAATATATAGAAATTATAAGGAATTAAAGGAAATAATCTGATTGGGATTAATAGAAAACGAATATCGTTTATAAACATTCAAAAATATTTTTATTATACACAAAAAAAACTTCTTTCCCTTTCGACAAATGCAGCCCTGGTAAACGATGAAAAAAACTTTTCCGCTCCTTACTTTTTTTCTACTTACTAAATTAAAGATTTTAATAGCTATAAATATGCAATGGCAAAGATTTACATTTCGCTAAAAACCGCCCGTAAATCAATCTAGTAGGTATTCAGTCTATCGAGGACACACATACCAACCTTGCCTTTTTATATATTGTATAAGTTGAATAACTACAAATAGTTTTTTTTACAAAACTGAATAAAAAACGTTCCATATTTTTTTTTTTTTTTTAAATTATAAATATTTTGTACAAACATAGTTAATTATAACGTTTTTACCTCTCTAATAAAGTTAAAACTAATGTTTAGAAAGAGAGTTCGTTTTATATACATTCGTTTTCATTAATCAATCACTCAACATGCATTTCTTGACCCCTCTCCATATATAACCACTATGAATACGAGGCAAAGCGTCACACACGAGCTACATGTTTATAAATTTGATTTCGTCTCTCTCCATCTTATTTCATGTCAAGGTATGCGAGTGAGACAGCTTCTTGCAGAAACCCAGTTGCTTGTTTATGTTAGGTGCAAATCTGCTCTATCTTATGACCTCTATATGGAGTATGGAGTTAGGGGAACATTATTAAACTTCACACGTGAACATTTTTTGCTTTGTTCTTCAAGCAAAATTTAAAGTTATTTCATATGGTGCCTAGATTTTGACGTTAAGTAGCCATAAATTTTTGCCAAAAGCTACTTTACAAAATTTACATTCCTATGGTATAAAAACTAGTTTGCATCATATTAACTAGAAATCACTTTTTGCCTACGGATGGTATTACATACTTTATAAAGGAGAGACAGTAGCTTAGCGAGCACGCGTACGTAAAAAAATAAAATAAAAATAAAAACATGTTTTTCGCAGATTTTTTTATTTGGTTCATTCAGAAAAATAATAATAGTACATGCATATTATATTAAAACTAAACATATAATTTACTACATATATTTATAATAACGTTTTCTATTACGTAAACGACTGCCTCTATCTCTGTTGTAATTTGTTGGTCTTAATGACTCTCTAGGGGGTAAAATCCACTCTTTTGTCCACAAACATGTGGACGAACTCAAAATACTGTAATGAAAACAACTAAATTTTTTTGGAAAATTATTTTCAGGCGTTGCCTAGTATGTAAAATAATTCGATCAGATGAATCTCTTCACGGCCATAAAGGTTTCAACTCTTTAACTTCACTAAAATCAAAAAATTTAAGAATTGAAGAAACATGGATGAAACTTATCTTATTTTTTGGTTTGTACACCATTTTGTGAAAAGGACCGAAATTATACTGTTGTGATATTTTAAAAAATCAATATAGTGTAAAGTTTCCGCAAACCAAAATAAACGTGGAAATCGTATTTTTCAAAAAAAAATTATGGAAGAATTGAAGAAATATGAATGTTCAACCATAGGCAAAACGAATTATGTTGCACAGTGTGTAAAACAGCCACTTAAACCAGCCAATGACAGGTCATAAGTCATAAGCCCTGTAAATGCCTACACTTGAGTATTTCCTTCTCTAAAATGTTCTCCATCCCTGTTGCAATTTGTTCATCTATACTATATTGGATTTACACTATTTGATGGATTGGCATGGTTTAGCTAAAAATCTTGTGTGTCTTTCGATTTTATGAATATATTGTTTATCATTATTGTATTGCCCTTGTTTGTTTTTGCCACGTAGTTTTATGTTAATTTTATATAATAAATAAATAACCACACGAAATAGATTCCACTACATGTCTATGATTTGTTTTTATTCCAAAAATAAATAAACAGTCATATGTTTTTATTTAAATGAATTCGTATAAACATTAACATACTGGATAGTTGGAACGCCAGTTATTAAATAATTAAGTCCACATTACCCGTTTAGAGTGATTAAAAATAATTAATATTAAAAACGTCACTTGCCCCACGTACCGGTATACCCACTAGAACCCTTTTCCATAAAAGAGAGTGTATATGTATTAAGTAATACACTATGATCCTACGCCGTATGTTTGTGACGTTTAATAACTTGCATGAGGCTTATAGGGTAGAGCGGGCCAAGGGGTAAGATGTACTTCTTTATGAAAAAACACTCCTCAACGCTTTATGTAAGCTTTAAGTTTTCAATAGACTTTTCATTTAAGACTGCGCGCTATTTATGAAAGCCTTTCATCGCCCGCTTTGCCCTGATGATGTTATGAAATCATGTTATAAGAAATCTACTCGCATTTTCTCATTCCAGCTTAAAATGAAGTGCGTTAAATTTCATGCATTTTTTTCATTTTCGATTGTTAACGATTTTTTATTTTTGAAAAAGAACACAGATAATCTTGATCTTGTAATAAATATAATTCTAATCTTACCAACCGTTGTGATATACCTTTGATTTAAAAAAAAATCGTGTTACTCCTAAAAACCATAAATTTTATTAATTGGAAATTCTCGAAATCAAACGTTTTAAAAAAATCAACCCTAATGTAGAATTATTTTTGGGAAAAGCTAAAGTTTATTATTTATTCTCAATGTAGACAATTTAGTACACACCAATAATTGGAGTATAAAGGTGATTTGTGTATTACATTGTTTACGTATTTACATTTTATTTTATATAAAAAATCGCCACCACGGTAAAATTTTTAGATAAAATTTTTAATAAAAAGGCAGTTTGTTCTGTCGAAAATGTAATTTAGCTAATGCTCAAATGGTGCTTTCATTGTATTTATTTTTTAAATTTTAGAAATCCTTAGAAATTTATTGCCAGCAATATCTAAAATATGTAAATATGCGCCAACAATTTTTTTTAAAAAACTTTAATGCATCTAGTCAAAGATTTAATAGTTTTTGAGAGACTCTTTTTTCATAGCTCCAAAATTGTTCAATGCATTTTAAAAGGATTATGTAATAGAGATGAATTATTTGCATATTTTTTGATTATATATTTTTCTAATTATGGATAAAAAAGACAAATTTCAATAGATTCTTTTTATTGAATAGCATAATATACTTTATTATTATTTTCTAATTTTTGTCGACAAAAAAATGGTTTACTGATGTTAGCATTATTTTTTTATTTTTTAATGCCTATCGTATTCTTCCAGTAGCCTTTATTTAAATTAAAAATAAAATATATACCCACACACAGGAGGCCATGTCATTGTGAGTTTTTTTTGTGTTTATGTTACAGTTTTTTTTTTGTATTTGTAACTTGTAAAAACTTAACCTATTGTAAAATGCAAAGAAAAATTTGTAATAAATAAAACTAAAAATAAATTTTAAGTAATTATTGTTTCCGTAGCTTTCATTATTAGACAAAAAGGTGGTCATAGAAAACGAGGTTCCTTGTTTTCCTTAAGTGGTTGTATTTTTAACCTTTTATGTCCGGTGTAGCATAATTATTTACATACCTAGAACATGAAATTAAAAGCTTTTTTTTTATTTCTTCACATCAAAAAACGTACACATCATTCCCTTTCCCCACCTAATGGTACATAAGGCATTACATTGGTATAAAAATCTCAGCGTATCTTGATAATTTTATATTAAAAGGTCAGGTGCCAGTCCTGGTACTAAGAAAATTGGTCAGTGAAGGGTTTTTACATTATACTAGCTGAACCCGGCCATGCTTCACTGTGGCTTTGTCTGATATCAAAATTATTAGGGGAGTAAATAAAAATAGTCTAGCAACTATACATTTACCGAGGAAACACATTGCTTAATTAAATATCTTAATTTGCGTTGCTGTTAAGATATTTACTATGCTGTAGAATGTAAGGAAATGCAATGTTCTGTCAAAATTTTGAGTCAATGCATCGATTACTTTCCGAGATTTGCGTCCACAAACATACTGAACCTAAATTTATAAATACAGGGTGTTCATTCAACTCTGTCACATCCGAGGCCACGACGATCAGTATGAGCAAGAAGACATATTGGAACATAAAAATATTTTTTTTAGAACGAATAAAATTTAAAAAAATAAAATATCAAAAGAAGCAAATGGTTGCTTACTTCTGTAGGGGTGAAACGAGAAGGGGGAAGGGAGAGTCTGATACTGCGCCGCGCTTCCCTCACTTCTCCCCTTCAGAAGTGAGCAACCATTTGTTTTTTTAAATATTTTATTTCAAAAAAATTTCTTTGTTTTAAATATTCTTTTAAGTATGCTAATATGTCTTCTTGCCCATACTGATCGTCGTGGTTTCGGATGTGGCAGGGTTGAAAGATCAACCTGTATATGTATAGATATATTATAGGGAAAATATTTTTTTGTAACTTTGGCTATAATTGATAAAATGGCAGCACTGTGTAGAACTGTCATTCAGTACTTGTTTACTGTGACAAATTAGACGTAGTTACGCAGAAAGCATCTAACTCTCAAAATGATAAAAATGAGTTTAATGCCGGTTTTGATAGTATACTGCAATATCTTTTTGTGCTGAAAACGTCCAAGCTCCAAGTGTTTTACTCTTTTGCTGGCAAAAGGCATAATAGTACTACACACGTGCGTTTCCAGAAACTATCTACCAGCCAGCGGGCCACATGGCGACGATATCTACCTACTGTCTACAAAAGCTTCTCTTCGGACATCTATCTCCCTTTGTTAACCATGGAGTTGAAACAGTGTTTGATTTATTTAGTTTTTTATTGCTCACTTCTTGGCATGAACACTTGACCAATTTACTACTATACTCTATTTTTTATAAATTTATTGATATTGTTTTAACTTTGCTGGAATTCCTCTCGTCCATGCGCTTTGTAGCTGCACGATGATTGGTTATCTAGCTTTCATATATCAACTTTAAAATACCTAAATTTTGTAAACGGGGTCTAGAATTCCAATCGTCTATGCGCTTAGTAGCTGCAAGGCGTGTTGTAATCTTACTCCTTTTTACTATTCATATTATTTTATTTTTTTTATACACTAAATTTATTTGTCAATTTTTAAAATGTGTAAATGGGGGCTAAATTTCTAACTGTCTATGCGCTCTGTAGCTGCAAGACGTCCTGTAATCTAGCTCCTGTCTGTTATAATTTTTTATTGATCTTAATTGAAAACGAGGAACTAGAATCCCAACCGTCCATGCGCTCTGTAGCTGCAAGACGTACTGGGATATTTATTAATTGTACAGCGCCCTTGAGGTGATTTTCACAAAAATGGCGCTTTATAAA
The DNA here is from genome assembly GCF_059751315.1 of Micrasema longulum. Taxonomy (NCBI): domain Eukaryota; kingdom Metazoa; phylum Arthropoda; class Insecta; order Trichoptera; family Brachycentridae; genus Micrasema; species Micrasema longulum. The sequence goes on from NW_028278424.1 coordinate 28,016, forward strand.
TTATCCAACTATATATATATATATATATATTAATACCTTACTTTTCAGACGTCCTAATAGACCGTTATAAGATAATCAAGACCTTGAGCCACAATAATATATCTATGTATTTTAGCTTTTTAATATAATATTGTACTCTTGTATTTACCCGCTATACTTTTTAATGAAGTTCTTCGGCCAAAATTATTGACTAATTTTTTTTTTCATATGATTTTGAATTCTCCATCCTTTGTAATTTTGTATAAATATGTACATTGTGAGGATAAAAAATGCACACAAAGCACTTTAAATTGCACTAGGAAACATACTTGAAGATGACATAACATTATCTGAAAATGCCTACAAATATAATAGCACACAAAAACAACACTATCACATTAAAAAGCAAAGACAAACGTAGGGAAGTCAAAAATACACTGCAATTGCAATGAAAAAAAAAAAAAAAATTATATAAAATAAATTAAACAAAGTAAAATAAAAAATAAAATACAAAATAAAAAAAAATAAAAAAAATAAAATAAAGTAAATTAACAAATAAAAACTTTAAAAACATGATAATAAAAAAAATAATAAAAATAATATTAAATTGAAATAAATCAAATGTGAAATTAAATTAAATAAATAAAAATAAAAGAAAATAAAATAAAATAAATAACGATCAACATCCCCCAAAAAAATTCACAAACAAACTTGAATGTATAAAAAGTGAGGAAAATATTGTTTTTTGGCAGCAGTTTATTGTTGTCTAATTGTATGAAATTTCTGATCAGTGAAAAAAACCATAACCACTTTTGAACTTTTCGACTTGGCTGTTTTTTTCCGTTTTGCGTCAAATCCGGAAGCAATAATCATAGGTTAATGAAAGCTAAAACTAGGAAAAAACATTAAAAAAATAATCTCTGAATGATTATCATCATTTATTGAAGGGCCTCCATTTAATACGATGGTTATCAAATAGAGATCAAATCAATTATAAAAATATTTGCCCTAAAACAAAACAATCTCATTTTTATTTTAAAATGTCAGTTTGATATGTGCAGATTTTGTGTTGCTATTCTAGTAAAATTATTTTTTTCTTAAATATTTTAATTTGAGCGAGGATTTATAATTACAAAATAGATGTTTTAGTGGCGTAAAGGTACAATTTAAACAGCTCGTCTTGTGAATGAAGCTTTCAACATTAATTGTACAAAAATAAAAACACTCGTTACAACCCCGTCTAGACACTTAATTTATTCAAAGCATCTACCCTTAAAATTGAAAATTATAGTACTCTCACGAATTTAGGTACAAAAAAAGAAAATAAATAAGCGTTTAACCCTTGTTTACTTTTTTTAATGCTCGTGAGACTTTTACATTATGTTGTTACGTACAAACATACATTTTAACATATTACTCGTACTTACTTTCATCCATTCACATTTATCAAAGAATTATTTTTATTATTTATAAGAATATTTATTTTAAAAAGGCTAACAATGTTATTAACATAAAAAAAATACAAAAATTAAACAATATTTGTCCCTTTATCCTATTAACTACTGGTTTGTCATCGGGTGCTCAGACATTAGTACTAATTAATATAAAAATAAGGGAGTACAGACATAATATTTTAAAAGCGTATACGTAAAAACTCAACAAATATTTAAAAATAATGTTGTCTTTTTACCTTTAACATACTTCTTAAGAAAAACTGAGGTTATCTTAGCTTAACCTTAGATAACCCGAGGTTAAGAAATGATCGCCTGATAATAACTGTCTCATTTCATTTTTTTAATATTATGTGTGTCTTCCTTAGTTGTCTAATTAGATTAAGTACATCTCTTTCTCTCTAATGAATGTTTTGTACATCGAGGATGTATTTGAATATACAGGGTGTTCATTAAACTCTGTCACATCCGAAACCACGATGATCAGTATGAACAAGAAGACATATTGGCACATTAAAATATTTTTTTAAAACGAATAAAATTTATAAAAAATAAAATATCAAAAAAAGCAAAAGCCACACAAGAGTTAAGGACAATTGGGGGGTCAGATGCAAAACCGCTACTGTCCATGATCACTGTATTTGGGAAGACCAAAAAAACCAGTGGTCAAATGACTATTTCTTTTAAGTTCAATGTGCACTTTCAGCTTAAAATGAATAGTATTTTCGTCATCTGATATACCACGCATAAATTGCAAAAATAACTTAAAAGAAACATTCTTTTTGCTGCTGCTTTTGTTAGTCTTCCCAAAAACAGTGATCATATCCATAGGTGGTTTTGCATTTAACCCCTCGTTAGTAATCACACTATAAAATTGCGAGTAAAAAGTGGTTAATTCAGTTGAGTTGTTCACGAATTGATTAATGAATTAGGCCAAATAGGTTTAAAGATGTTTTTATTTTTGGTGTTATTTTAATTTTACAACAATAACTTTAACATTGTTTTTCATATTTTGCAATAGAATAATCATCATCATTATAATAAAATAATCATCATCGCCCAGAATGGTACGTAGGGCACTACACATCGTGTACCAGTCCAAAGACGGTGTAATATTGCAATTAAAAAGTTGCGCTCTTTTGTTACCGAACTAAACAAATTGTAGATATTTAGAGTAATTACGAGTTTGTTTTCTATGAAGAAAATTCTCTTGATTAACACAAAATATATTGGCACAAAGACCTCCGATTTTTAATAACTTAATATTCATTATACATCGTAAACGACAGGGTAGTGTACCATCTCACGCTTCATACCTGAGGTTCTAAACATTTAATATTGTATCAACAACATTTTTTTATTCGCCTATATAGAGGAAGTATTTATATTTCAAATTATATATAATTCAACAGAGTAAGGAATTAATGTATATTTATATATGAGTTTATCTAAATTTAAAATCGACAGGCGTTGGTGTTGTCATCTGAAACGAAACAATGTCTTGAGTTCGTCTAAATTTTTGTAGACATTAACTAGATTTAAACCCCAAGGAGCTTTTAATACTTACATACTGCAACAGAGATGGAGAACAATTTAGATGTGGAAATATAGAAGTGAAGGCATCTACAGGACTTATGGCCTGTTATTGGCTGGTTTATGTTGTGTAACATTCACAATTCTGCTTTTATTTAAATATCTATATTCCTTCAGTTCTTTCATCTGTTGATGTTTGTGAAGTTAAAGAAATGAAACTTTTATTGATGTGAGTAAGATTCATCTGATGGAATTATTTCACCCACATACTAGGAAATGCCTGAAAATATTTTTTAATCTTTATTCTTCCTCTTGGACCATGTGAATTTATCAACTATGGTTTGAGTTCGTATAATTTTTTGTAGACAAGAACTGGAAAATAATTTCAGGCGTTGCCTAGTATGTGGGTGAAATAATTCCATCAGATTAATCTTTCCCACATCAATAAAGGTTTCAGCTCTGCAACTTCACAAACATCAGCAGATAGAAGCATTGAAGGAACATTAATGTTCAAATACAGGCAGAACGATGAATGTTACACAGTGTGTAATTTGGCAACTTTAACCCGCCAATAACAGGTCATAAGTCCTGTAGATTCCTAGACTTCTATGTGGGGACCAGAGAGTTGTTGTCTATGGCCACAGTGCCCAGTGGACCTATTTAAGGGCGCGTAACACATCACTCGCCCTTCTCTGTCTTATGAGTGAGTGAAGTGAGTGAATTTGAATACTTCACCAGTATTCAAAGTCACTCAAATATTATTTGCGTAATCTTTGTATTTTCGTGTGTAATAAACCAAAAATTGTAAGTAACTTAAATTATTTTATGTATTTATTCCTTGAGGTTAAATCCATTAAATCCATTCAATCATAATATGTTTTACATGCACTCACAAATAGCTACTATCAAGTAGAGTATAATAATAAATCCTCTACATCTTTATTTTCTTCTCTAAAATGTTCAGCATCTCTTTTGCAGTATATTAATTTCTATGTGAGTTTTATTGGATACAGTTTGAACATCTTCGGTCTAAAGGCAAAGTGTCAGGTTCCGTCGTTATAATTACATTATATATTGCAGCGTGAGACGGATGGAGGAGTTGTGTTCCCGAGGACTTAGGGTTCCAGCCACATCTAAGTGCTTCGCCTCTGTTGTACCGGGTACAGGGTACAGCGTTCGAGACTTGCCAACAATCATGATTTAATATCGTTCAAAAGTTTCCAATTAACGCTCTATTAGGCAAATGAGATTTAAAGTTCAGAGACATCGACGTAAAGGGAAGATTTTAAAGCTTTCGCCAACTTTTGTCACCTTTCCGACTAAAGATACCAATTTTTCGACCAAGATAAAAGAAATTTTACGGAATGTGGAAATTTAGGCATTCACAGGGCCAAGAGGAGATTCCAGCAGAATACTCGTACGAAGTCTTCCTGTAATTTGAATTGAACGTCGTTATACAGAAAGCAGCCAGCCATAAAAAAGTGAAACTGAGATAAAAGCACCTTTGTGAAAAGAGTGAATAAACAAATTTACACAACAGTTGGAATGTTTTTGACTTTAACAAATAATAAACAAGGAATATTTGAATTTGTCTAAATGTTCGTAGACAAAATTCTGGATTTCACCCCCTCGGGAGTCATTGAGATAAACAAATTACAACAGGGATGGAGAATACCTTAAATAAGGGAATATGGAAGTCTAGGCATTTACAGGGCTTCTGACCCGTCATTGGCTGGTTTAAGTGGCCACTTTACACACTGTGTAACATTCCCGATTTCGCCTATGTTTGAACATCCATATTTCTTCAATTCTTCCATATGTTGATTTCAGTGAAGTTAAAGAGCTGAAACCTTTATTGTTGCGAAGAGATTGTGAACGTTACACAGCCAATGACGGGTTATAAGCTCTGTAAATGTCTAGACTTCCATTTTCCCTAATTTAAGGTATTCTCCATCCCTGTTGTAGTTTGTTAAGGAATATATAAGTTTTGTTTTACATAACAAACAAGAATTAAAGTTTGTTTTTGACCGGCTTTAATGATTTTTAAAATTCGTTAATATTTTTTAGTGCTGTGGGTGTTTTTTTGCAAATTGAGAAATGCCATTTTTGTGATGGACACCATTTTCAGAAGGTGATTAAAACATTTTTTTGTATGAAAACGGTCTGGCTGTTTTTAGCAGAACATATAATTGACCTAACTGCATCCGATAACATCAATATCTCATTTTTCAAAATTGTGGACTGGCTGCTTTTTGCATAACTACGCTCAATTTAGGGTATTAGAAGCAAACTTAGAAATCTCCACCAAAAATGGAAAATTTGCCATCGATGCCAAGTAAACTATACATAAAAACATACCTACTTAAAAAATAGCCTAATTCAAAACCGTCTCTAAATCTTTCAAAAACAGATTTCAATTATAATACTTGACACCGCAAACTTAGAATTCTCCATTGAGTTAGTGAAGCATAATTAGAAATCTCACAATAGGAAACATCACATATTACGAATACCGATAAAAATATATGAAATGGATTTACAATAATTCATTGTATTTTAGAAATCAATATGGATATTGTGGAGAATTTTTTTTTCATAAAGAAGTTTAATAAAAATACGTTGTTGGAAAAATGCGACATGTTTGGCCTTGGTTGTTGTGACGTCAAGATTTGTGATATTGTTCTGAACGAGTTAACATGAATTGTGATGTATTAGGGGCGTGGCCAATGGAATGACAGTTTTTGTGGGAATTCAAAATTACAAATTGAAAAGTATTTTTTATGCTACTAATAATTATCAAAAAAAAAATTTTTACTAGACCAGTATTTTATAGACCTATATTACTTTAAAAATGTGAAAGAGGTATTTCCTTATTCTTTTTTTTAAGGGTTTTTGCAAATATCTCAGAAACTCCTTCAATGGAGATTTTAATTTTGTTCCTAAAACCCTGTATTATTTAATACCAAAAACACGTACGACTTTTGCTAAGCGAAATTTCTCTTTTGTTGCCCCAAGAGCGTTCAATGTACTGAAACATATTAAGTTCTCCAAAATGATAGTCATTTTTAGGAGAAGTGTACAAGTTTGGATTCTGTCTAAAGAAAACAACCATTGCAGAAGACGTCTGCGAGACATTTCATAGATTTATATACCATAGTATAAGGCTTGTTAAAATTTATGTTTACGAAATAATTTTCATTTGTATTCTTCAATAATATGCATGCTTCCACTTTTCATCTTGTTGTACCCCAACTCAACACAGGGCTCTTAGCCTCAAAAATATATTTTTTATTTTTTTCATAAATGTCTTTGTAATGAATAAATAAATTAAATCACCTGTTATCCTGATTTTGAGATTACTATGCCGATATCAGTCTTGCTAGATGGAATCCTCAATTTACGTTGAATTGATACACTGAGTACAACGTGCGTCGATCATTTGTTTCATGAAGGTGAGGTAATGTGCGTAAACGCGCGTCTTAAAACATACTTTTTTGTCTTATACTTAGTTTCAATAATAAAGTTTTATTTTATTTTATTAAATTTTATCTCTAATTCTTAATATTTTATATATATATTTATATTTTCGACACTTGACACCCTCATTCCAATATAACACCCACACACCCACCCTCTCACTCACTTACACTCACACTAACACACTAGTATGTATTGTACGTGTATTTAATGTATTTCTGTGGATATCTGTCATTGGTTTTATTCTCAGTATATGTTATTTGTTATATTTTTATTACATGTATTACTGTTGATATCCCCAATAAATAAAACAAAATAAATTTAAAAAAACATTCTTACGCTTATGTCCAGAACGAGTGAAATATTACTGAGATAAAACACATTATAAAAAGACATTAATTTTATATTACAATTTTATTTTTAAATTCCAGTTCGTACCTTACTAAGTGTTGAGTAGTATACGAGGTGTGAAGAACGCCTCGTCCTAGGAGGAGAAAAATTTAGGAAGTGGAATGTATTGTTAGAATGGATGGTTGCGCAACTCCACTAACCTGGTGATGTTGAGGCGTGATGAGTGCTGGAACCTGGCTGGTGAAACTGGCGGTCGTGAGACGCTGGCACACCTTTCATGGAGCTTGCGGTCTCCATTGACGTTGGCACGGCTCACTTGATGAAAAGATACGCACTTCACTCGTAGAATGTTATTTGTGTACTGATTATATAATGTTTTTTCCGGCACTCACACGTAGAATTATTGTTACATAGAGTACGCTAGGAAATGGGAAGGACGGGTAGGTAGGTATAGATTAGGATGAGCGTTGGTCCGAACGCATAGAATTGAACCGAGGATCTCGAATGGAGAAAAGTCCGCCTCAACGCAAAGTGGTTGACGCGTTCGCCATCTGTGAATAAGGATCTGTGTTTATTTCTAGCAGAGCGCACGCAAAAAAAATGCTTAAAAATTATTATATTTTGATGATTTTTTAAATTGCCTTTTTCAATATTAGTTCCCTGGGCAAAATGTAATTTGGAGCTATTTTTTTTCCATTGTTCTACTCTTTTATCCTGTGATTTTAATAAAAATACAATAGCTGTAATTGATACTAAAACCAAAAGTTTTTGTAAAAAATAGGTCTGTCATAAAATATTAATGTTTACATAGAATTAAGAATAGTCCAGAAGGAGCATAGAATCATATTTCAAAACATCGGACTGTGTCCAAAAATTCCCCCACTATGCCTCACTTTCATCGTGCGTATTCGTAATGCCACCGTGTAATGTTGCACTATGGTAAAAAATATAATTATAACACAATCTGTTAATTTCTCTAAAATTTTATTGTGCACGCGGAAACATTGATTGACACAACAGAGAAGAAAGTTGAAGGGTCATTTAATAGGAGTAATTGAATTAATGAACTTTAAACTTTAAAAATATGACTAAAAATTTTATTTGACATAAAACGGATATTTTTATAAAATGTTTAATAATATTTGATGTTTTAAAGATAATGTCGGTCAAGTGTCCACGATAGAGTTGTTTATCCGAGATCCAATTTTCATTAGTTCTCTCATTAGATGAGCAAAGTAGGGTAAAAAAATTTACTACCCTGGCAACACTAACGAAATGTTCATTTTGTTTCTTCGACAATCTGAGAGATGGAAAAATAATTCAATTTTTAAGTAATGCATTTGTTACATACACATTCATTCGCTAAAATCACATGAAATGTGATTGAATCCTGTTTCTTTAAGATCGTAGCAGTATTTCAACACTTCAAAAGAACACAACATGGCATAGTTGAATTCAAATCAGGAGTTGCGTACTGAACAACGTTCACAAAGAAACTAACGGGTCAAAACGTAAACCTACTCATTTATGAGTAGTTTAGTCACCTTCTGTTTGATGTGCGTATGCGGTTTCTGGACTATGCTTAATTCTATGAATGTATACTTACATACTGAACAATTTTTTTGCTGTTGAGATTTTATTTTTGTTTCGTGATTAGTATTAATTTCATTACCATCATTATCATTTCCCTATTCTCACCGGAGGTGCGAAAGGCACTGAATTGGTACATTAAATGCAGTGTACTTCGATTATGTGTTACATGAAGGTAAGGTGATCAGTCAGCGCATTTGTTCTGTATCTCCACTCGATGTCTTTTTCAGGTTTTTTACCTGAGAGTATCCATTGAGTCGAAAATTCTGTGTTTTCACAGAACAGTATCTTTCATCTGCCTCGACAGTAAAACTGTTATTTATGAGCATGTTTATTTTACATGCCGAATACATTACTACATAGGTACGTAAACTTGGAACCTAACAGAGCTCGTACATAATATTTCCCTTATTTCGGGCCATGAAGCAAGAGGGTGATATCCGAGGCGACATTTTTCGCACCCCTAATGGTCCCAGTGATAATTTTATTATATTCAATTTCTACGTGTTAAAACGCTTTTTGTACTCACCCCATCCTCCATTAATACCAAACGTTAAGACCTCTGAAGGGGAAAGTGGGGCAAATGGCGCGCCGGTGATGTTTTGCGAGAAGAATTATGTTTCAGTGAGTAGTATGTTTCATTCCTTTATTGCATAAAGTATAAATGAATTACCGAATTTCAAATTGGTATGCATTATTCGTCTTTCTGAATGTTATGTATTTTTTAATTTACCAGTATTTACGTTAAAAAATATTAGGTATTTACACTTTGTATCCCGGAGCCGTGTAAATACGTGATAATATAACCACGCATTGTGTTCCGGTCCCGTGTTTTCACGTGGTTTACCAGCAGTCTAAAAAAGTTCATTTCATTGACATCTAGTGACTTTTATTAGTACTTTTTTACTGCTGGTAAACCACGTGAAAACACGGACCGGGACACAGTGCGTGGTGATTATAATCATGTGTTTACACGGCAGTGGGATACAAAGCACAAGAAAAGGAGTGAGACCCCGTGTATATGTGCCAACATTGCAATGTGGCTCTCCATAAAGGCTAATGTTGGCAAAACTATCATACAAAATTGACTCACTAAATTTTTTTAATAAATATGAGAAGTTACAATTGATTTAACTTAGTATTTTCATAATTTTGACACTTTAAGAAACTCTTCACAAAGCATGAAATTTCACAAAAATGGGCCGGGCACAGGGTAAATTCTATGTGTATTTGGCCGGTGCTCAAAGTGTTAACATAAGTTTAGTCAGTTTTTTCAAATGAGTACCAAAATTAAAACAAAATACTAAATGTACGTCATTCAAAAGAAAACTTCCTCCTCTGCAAGATATTGTGTTTGCTTTTAAGTTTTTTTTCCTCTTGTTCCGGTTATTTATTGGTTTGCTTATGCATACAAAGCTTTTTTCTTTGTATGTATAAATTTAACAATAGTTTATTTTTACGATTCTGGGTCCGTTCCTTCATTAATTTTCTTTCCTCCGCAGTGGCTTCATTTTTTATCACATCCTCTGGGTTTTCAAAATTTTGTCCGTATTGTGCGCACATTTGTTTGCAGTTCAACCTCTCGGCGTTAAACATAGGACAATCGTGTAATATATGAAGGACGTCCTGAAAGATGACTCCATCGCAAGGACAGCAATCATTATTTTTTTTCTTTTACTTCATAGAAGATATTTTCGGAAAGCACCATGACCTGAAAGCATTAATGTGTGTTCTAGCTCGTTAGTCCGCCCAAAATTATCCAATATTTCGGCATCCTTTAAATTTTCAAAAAACAATTTTCTTATTTAATAATAATAATAATAATAATAATAATGTTTGGATAATTTATATAGCGCCATTTTTGTGAAAATCACCTCAAGGGCACTGTACAATAAATAAATATCCCAACATGTCTTGCTGCTACAGAGCGCATGGACGGTTGGGATTCTAGTTCCTCGTCTCCAATTATGATATATTACAATTATGATATATATGAGCTAGATAACAGAACGTCTTGCAGCTACAGAGCGCATGGACAATAAGAAATCTAGCCCCTATTTACATTTTTATTTTCAATTTTTTTATTTGACAATGAAGTTTAGAGTTTAAGTGATATTTTAAAAATGAAATAAAAAGCAAATTTATAAAATTAGAATTTAGATAACAACAAGTCTTGCAGCTACTGAGCGCATGGACGGTTGAAATTCTAGACCCCATTTACTAAATTGAAATATTTGATAGTTGATAACATTTACATAATATGATAAAAATATCACAAAAAGTATTGCAGCTTCAAAACGCATTGATAAATGGAATTTCAACAACATAAGAATGATTTTAAAAAGTTAATAATAAAAATAATTTTAAGAAACGCAATAATAATACATTGAGCAAAGAACTAGTAAGTATGGCAATTAAGTGAACATGTAACAGCACAAAAAGTAAGATATAAAAAACTAAACAAAGATACCATTCCTTAACTTATTATTAAGGTTAACAAGACAATAGACGATATTCTCAAACTGCTTTTAAGTTACAAATATTATCGTATTAAAAAAATGTAAAATACAATCCTTTAAAAGGGGATGTCAAATAGATAAAAGCTATAATTTTCGACACCCATTCCTTTCTGTTCGCGCTCAATCGTAGAAATAAAGGTGAATACATGATTACAATTTGTTACAAGATAATGAAGAAGACAAAAAAGATAAGTTTTCCAACTCAGGAACTTACCTTCTTAATTGTAACGACTGTAAAAATACATGATACGTAGCCCAAACGGGTAGAGCCTTTAAAACACGCATACAAGAGCACATACATTCATGGTCTAACAATAAAGATAATTCAAATTTTGCCAATCGTTTAATAGAAAATAAGCATTCCTTTGATTTAAAAAATAATATTAAAATAATTCATATTGCACCTAGAGGCCATAAACTTGAGAAACTAGAAATTCTCGAAATAGATTAAAAAATAAACTCGACGTAGAATTACTTAATGACTTTTTACCCTTTGTGTTTCACAAATCATAATTAAAAAAATCACACCCACGACGGATGGGGCATTAAAATTTAAATACTTAAACTCATTAAAATAGCATTTTATCAATTCATTATTTAATCCAATTTTTTTTTTTAATAATGATCCTTAAGATAAAAATAACTTTATTTTATTTACTTTCATATAATTTTGAATTATCTATCCTTATCGCTGTTTTGTATAAATACATTGAACTCTTTAATAAAGATACCAGTCTCGAAAATGTCACAAAAGCGATGAAACCGGTCACTAGATATTCCAAATTTGTGGATTTACGTATCACTCGTCTTTTATTTATATAATAAATAATGAAGAAGAATTATCGGGACTGTATTAAATAAGAACGCCATTTTCGATAACCGCCAGAAATGTTTCACTATAAAACTTTTATCTTAAGTATGGGTATAAACATTTGTTATTTTTTCCAAATGAAGATAATAATAGTACAAATTAAAACAAATAAGGAGAAGTAGTGAATTTGGGTTCAAGTGATGATGAAGAAGTAACATCAAAACCGATCGACGTATTACACAATAGTGTAGGTAGTTTATCCAAATTTATAAATAAATACCAGCTCCCTTTTTGAAATGCCGCAGAAACTCAGGGAATAATAATAAAATAAAAATAGAAATAAAAAGATGAATTATGGACCTATAACAGCAATTAGTGAAAAACTTCTTCGCTTGTCTCATTCGCCCAAACGAATATTGTATCAACTGCTTTACAAACGTATAGTTTATGTTATGTTTTTAGGGGCGTGGCTAGTGAAATGCCCTTTTTTGCGGGAATTCAAAATTACAAATTTAAAATTATTATTTATGCTACTCATAATAAGCAAAAAAAATATTTATTTTCAGGACAGTATTTCATAGACCATTATTATTTTTAAATGTAAAAAAAAAATGTTACATTTCCCAATTGTCTAGAGAAACCCTTAAGCATCGCATAGAACGAAAGCGTACCAAATTATTGGTTTGATTTTGTAGTAGCGAGCGGTAATTTGTGTTTGGTTGCTGTAATCTGTACTGCCGTCATAAGTAAGAAAAACGTTTCTACATATTAAAAAAAAACGGGGATAATAAATATTCTGTAACTCGGAAATTGAAAAATTCGCTGTGTGAAAAAGACTACAAAAATTAAGTATATTTTTATGCGATAGTATGTATTATAGTTTGCCCTAACGGAATATATATATTAATTTTAATAAATTTTGCGTAATATATTAAAAATTAACATTTGAATTTTTTTTTAGTAAAAAAAATACAATAAAATATGTCATACTGCAATGAAAAGACGTTTCTGGCTAAAAACGCCCTTTTTATTTAGTAATTAAGTCAATGTCTTTCTTTCTTAGTGTTAATATGCCAATAGATTCTAATCAACTAAATAAAATAGTTTCTAGCCATTTACTGCTTTTCAAACTAGTAATGCCGACCTTATAATCAATTAACTTCGAAATTACCAGCAGATCTTAAATTTAATTTAATACAGCTCATTTCAGATTTTTTTAAAAACGAAATAAAAGAAAAAATAAGTATTTTAATTAGTCTTTTATAATTATTTAAGTCATAACAGCCTTTTATATTTAGTAATATTCAAGTTTTGCAGTAAAGTCTTATTTATTAGTGAAAATAATAGGGTTGTGGTTGTTTTAGGAAGATAACTTAAGTACCAGTAGATGCGTATTTTTTTCATGATTCCGAATATGTATTTAACTTATTTTCAAAAAAAATGTTAGATGCGTCCTTCTTTTTTATGGTGGCATAGTCAATAATTATAGAATAGATTTTTTCCGTATGGGCGACTATAATTTTAGGTTATTACTCTAAGAAAACAAATGATACGAATTACTGGATATGTCCAGTCCTCAAATTACAACAAGTTCGTTAAGTGAAAACATCTGTTGGAAATAAATTTAAATATATGTTTTAAATTGCAATCTGTCAAACAGTTTCAGTTGTGAGATTATTGGTATTTTTTTTAAAAGGAAATGTTACGGTAAGTGTTTTATTTTATGTTATTAATTAATATTTCCATATTGTTGATATGTTAAGGTGTTTTATAATAACATTTTACAACAGACATGAAGGACATTTTTTAGAAGGGAATATATTAGTATCAGGCGTAAAAGAAACATTCACATTCTATGACTTTTTCACAATATTTTAAATAATCCCACTTGGCCTGTTTATCTGAGAGAGCTCGTCCAACCTCTTTCACAACGCGAACTATCTCTTCGTTCTAGTAACGAGAGAACCCTTTTAATACCCAGTCATCGCTCTAATTTTCTTGCCTCTTCTTTTACAGTAGTAGCCGCTCGATTGTGGAATAATCTACGCACTAATGTAAGAGATTTCTTTATTTACATATAAGTCAAGATTGAAATGTCACTATCTAAATATTTAAATTGTTCCTTTATCATTCTTCTTTCCTTCCCATCCCCTCTCCTTTCTTCATAGTATAGTGTTATTTTTTTATATGTATTTTTATTTTGTTAATCTTTGTTTTTAATTTTTGTATACAATTGTAAGATTCAATATGTCCATGTATTTGTAATTTTCTCAAACTGAAAGGTTTGGGTAGGTAGGTAGATATTGCTTTAAGGCAATATGCCCGCCCTTATATGTATGTATATTGTATATGTATATAAAGTGTCAAAATAAATAAATAGATGTCTAGACATCCTCAGGGTTTATGACTTTCAGACGTTGCCTCGTATGTTGGTGAAATAATTCATTCTGATGAATCTTACTCGCAACAATAAAGGTTTCAGCTCTTTAACTTCACAAACGTCAACGGATTGAAGAGTCGAAGGAATATAGATGTTCAAATATGGGCAGAATGGTGAATGTTACACAGTGTGTAAAGTGGCCACTTAAAACTATCCAATCACAGGTCATAAGCCCTGTGGATGCCTTAACTTCTATATTCCCTTCTGTGAAATGTTCTTCATATATGTTGGAATATGTTAATATAAACAGCTCCCTAGGGGTTAAACTAATCCTTGTCTACAAGAATTTGGACGAACTCAAAACATTTTTGACGTTTCATAATATTCAAATTAAACAAATATTAAATTCAATTCATTTATTTGTTTATAAAATATACATTGCAAACAAACATTCAATACGTACACATAAAAAAGAAAAAAAATACACGAAAGAGACTCATGTCAAAGTAGCAGGAGAATCCTGCTCCGGAAAACCCCTTCGGATACATAGAACAGATCAATATCTAGAGTGATGTTGTTTAGCATAGGGGTAGTCCTTCCAACAGGCATAACCATCGGGAGGTTGGTCCTGTATATCAGAATATAAAACAATCTATGCTGACGCTGTCTTAGGTTATTATTAGCAACACACAAACCAATGCTCATCATAATCTAAGGATTATCGACAATACCGCGCAATAATCGATAAAAATGTTTTTTCAAATACATATTCCTTCTAGTCTCTAAACTGTTGAAGCCAGGCATACCCTGAAGAAACTCGGTTGGATAGAGCCAAGGATAATACCCTTAATATAAGTATTTTATCAATACAACTTTGATAAAACACTTACCTATATTAAGGGTTATTTTTATAAAACTTGGCGGCCTCCGTGGCGTAGTGGTCAAGACGCTAGACTCACACCGGGTTCGATTCCCGGTGAGAACACAAAAAATTTAATGTGATTTTTCTGAAGCCTGGGTGTTCCGTGATGTAAATCACCACTGTAATTAAGCCTCCTGGCCTGTTGCTGTGCAAAATAATTATAAATAAATAAATAAATAAATAATAAATAAATAATATAAATATTATTTTTATTGACTTTTCATTCTTAAAGTTATCATAACCTGGTTATTTTGCTATTTTCTCAGAAAAATATTAATCACAATTATTGTTATATTGGTATTTTTATAAGAAAGTAATGGCATTTTCAAAAACCGTTATATTTTCCATTGTTTTTTCTCTTTTACTGAAATAATGAAATTTAATCCTTTAATACGGACTTTAGTGGAAGGTGATCCTTACACGGTCATTCGTTGATGCTTTGACCTTAATTCAAAATTAATACTAAAAACAAATCCTCTTATTGAGTGATCGAAAAATAAATTAATCAGTAATTTGTTTAACTCTAAAATCCTAAAGGGTGGTCATTGGGTTTATTGAAACTGATAATTAAGAATCCTCTTTCCACATTAATACCGAGGCGCCAAAGGGGGCGCTGAACCGTAAAAAAAATACCAAAGAGAGAATGGATTTCAAATTAAAATTAGATTTGAGATATCTTTTGTTGCTAATGCGTCTCCCGACCGTTGGGTATCTTTGCTTACGTTTATAATACACGCGAAGAACTCCATTAAATGCTTTTTACAAAGCCTTGAAACGTGAATACTTTACTGGTGGTACTTTTTACCCTCCTACTTCTCTTTGTATTCATTCTCTAGAGTTATTCACAAAGGCTTTAATAGTAAAAACAACTTAATTTATATGATTGTACTTTTCTTCAAAATAAAAATAAAAATGTACTCGAAGAGGTAAAGAGATTTTTTTTTAAGCCAGTCAACAGGCTTATAAAAGCCCTCATAGCCGTTGAATTAACTTTACCTAACAATCTTAGAATCTATTCAAATGTACAACAGATAAAATCATGGCATGATCTAGGCCAGTGGTCGGCAAACCACGGCTCGCGAGCCACATGCGGCTCTTTAGCCACTCGAGTGCGGCTCAGCGCAAGTTACACTTTTTGTTCAAATTATTTAGTCTACAAGTTCTATAGAAGAACTTCTAGGACTGCTGCCTTTTGAATTATTAAGGATACTGCAAATTATCAAAGGAGACTACGCATTCTAGATGTTTCCATGACTGATTTAAGCTCTGAGCAACTCGATAAACTTGAACGACTTCAGAATACATGCATAAGGTACATTTTTGGTCTTGGGAAATATGACCGTATTTCTGATTATCGTAGGCAACTGAAATGGCTCAAAATTAGACAGCGGAGAGACTATCACTCCCTCTCAATTCTGTTCAATGTACTTCATAGTCCTAACGCTCCTATATACCTGCGTTAAAAATTCAACGCTTATCAGTTCATGGTTCACCTCTTCGTTCTAATACTCAAGGCACTCTCTTAATACCCATCCACAAATCCTCTTTCGTTACTACATTATCTATGTTAAAATCACGTCTGAAGAAACACCTCCTTTCTCTTCCTTAATCTCTCCTCCTTTCCTTTTTCCTCTTTTTTCTTTTTTTCCATTGAGTAATAGTTTTGATTTAAGATTATTTAGAAACAAATACGTTAATTTCTTTTTTTATATATCTTTAGCTTTTTAATCTTTATTTTCTATTAAATATGTTCTGTAACTTGAATTATTAAAATACAACTTTAATTTTATTGATTGGTTGGAAGAGCCCGCCAATGTACAAGTAACATTATGTACAAAAAGCCAAGTAAATAAATAAATAAAAATACTGTAATCAAATGCATGGAGAAGCATCATATTAAACTTGAAACTTAATTGCAGAGAGTAAATACGGAGATCTTTACTGCATAATAAGGTTCGTTGGCTTTAAAGAGGAAACACTTTAACGAAAAGACATTTGTCTCTCAAAAGAAATGCTGATCTTTGGCTCTTTTGACTAATGAGTTTGCCGACCACTGATCTTGGCAAATGTGTCATCCTAAGTTAGGAGTGATAACACCGCCTGCTTCTGGAATGCTTGTCTTTGCTGTCGAACACATCGACAGTACTGTTTAGAGAGATTTTAATAACTGTTTTGAGTATCCCTGGCAGAGTGGAAATGAATCCGACGTTGGTTCTAAAATTTCCCACGGCAAAGACAGCATTGGTACACTTAATATTGTACCAGCTAAAACCTTTCCAAGTTCTAATTGAAATTGAAATTATAAAAATATTCTTGTGATTTGTGGCGATAATCAAAAACGACCCAGTTTTACTTTATATATTTTTATATTATTAGTATTTACTGCATTAACTTTTTCTTCAAACGTTTCATCAAATGTAGGTACATAATTGTATATAACCACTAACCTGCTTTTTTATAATATGTCTACTGGTTTTGAGATGTATACGTCTCTTCGTCAGAACAATAATAGTACTCACATGCAAATCCCACTATCCAGCTTCACAGCACAAAAATATAAAACTGACGCGCTGATATGATATATGCTATTAGAATAATGTTTAAACTCGAGGAAGCCATAGTTAAATAAATATAGGCGAGGAAAGGAAAATTATAAATTCACTTGGCATTGAATGACTATTACAATGGATTTTGTCTTTTAAATATTTTTTGCGTTTTTATGATTTAATAATAATAATAATAATAATAATGGTTTGTTGAAAAAAAAACACAATTTCTTTATCTACTACATACATACTTAGGTAATAGATTTCTCTGGATTATGTCAAGTCTGGCTAATTAGGTACAACCTGTTTTAAGGCAGATATTTTTATGCAAAAATAAACAATAACATGACTAAGTACTAGTTAATTTATTATTAAGTTATACAATATATATGCCATTTATTATTTTAGAATGTTAAGTTATTCATATATATATATATACCATTTATTATTTTAGAATGTTTTTTAGTAAGTTTTCCGATTTTTCTCTACCTAAATCCACTACTTTTCTCTACATTTCAATAATGGAGCCATTTTCTTTTAGTCTTTATTTATTTTATTTTATTTTATTTGGGAAATCAACAGTTCTACAAACATATTTTTAGTAAACAAACAGATATAGTGTATAAACTCAAAACTCATATCTGATTTCCACATAGTATACAAAGTTAGTAAAGAAAATATATTACATATCAAATAAATACATACAATTTATACATTTAAAAATGTTATTTTCATGTACTCAATAATCAAAAAAAATTTTAATATTTATTTTAAGAACATTAAGTTACTGTAAATTGGGCGGGATAAGGACAATAATGCTTGAAGAGAGGATAAGGAGGGGAGGGGAGATGTACATATTTATTATTATAATGTCTACTAAGTTACAGTTACATAATCAATGCACTAAAGTACATTCTAAAGTATAAGCTGCTAATAGCACGTGTCTTATCAGCACGTTGCGTTGGTTTTATATTTTTGTGCAACTACTGTGGTAAGATAAAATTATCTTCAAAGTCGACATGGAATTCGATTTTATTCCTGTTCGTCTTACCTTGTGTTTTTAGCTTTCTTATGTACTCGTAATAACGAAATTGCGTTTATTATAATTATAATTATAATTTCAGACGTTCATTAAATTGTTTGTCCAAAAGTACATTTATGTATTACCTTTTTCTTATCAAATTCGTGTAATGAATTGAAAAAATAATGATCCAAGAATTGGTTATTTTCAAACTGTTCTTCTGCAATCGGGTTCCTCATGACTGAGGGTCGTGATCTCCAAAGGTTGGAAGATGCACCAAACTTCTCCACTCCTGTCTATCTCCAGCAAGGTGCATCGTGTTCACAAGGTTAAAACTGGCAACATCGTTAACCTTAACGTTAAATCTGATGAGGGATCTACCCCTTGGCCTTCTTCCAGGCATGCTACCCAGTATGACAGTCTTCTTGAGGTTCATCCATTCTCGTCTTGAGATATGGCCAAAGACGCGTAGAATTCTTTGTCAACATCTTTTCAACTAGTAATCAATGTTGATTCCCATCAAGTTTTGCACCACAGCATATCAGAAGACCCATTAATACTCGTGTATACACATTACACCCAGGCTAAAAACAATTTATTTTTATTTTTGCTGTCTCACCAGGAATCAAACGAAACCCAGAACTCCGCAAGTATCTTAGCTATAAAGCTATAAGAGTTTTCATATTACTACGAATTTAATACGTTTTGAAACTTAAATGAACATAATTGTCATTTATTTATTTTTAACAATATCTTGAATTTGACCAAATTTACCAAAGAAGTATAGAAATTAAAAAAAAAAAAAAAAACAGGCGTTACCGAGTATGCAGGTGAAACAATTCAATTATATGAATCTCATCCTCATAAAATAAGGTTTCAGCTCTTTAACTTCACAAACATCAACAGATGAAAGAATTGAAGGAATATAGAAGTTCAAATATGGACAGAATGGTATATGTTACACAGCGTGTAAAGTGGCCACTTAGTATAAATTGTTAAACCAGCCAATGACATGTCATAAGCCCTGTAGATGCCTATACTTCTATATTACCTTATTTGAAACGTTTTTTATCTCTGTTGTAATATGTTAATATTTATTTTTAATTGAGTATTATGTATTTTTAAGGTTTTTTTGAAAATCTAATTGAAATAATTATATTAAAAAACAGTTGTAAAAGTTTTTCTTTTTTTACCAATGTATATTAAGCAGTTTTTTAGCTATATATAATGAACACTTGCCTACTGTTATTTTAAAAAATATTTTTTAAGTTAGCATATTTATCGTAAACTCAAAAATATGTATTTAAAATTGACGAAGTAATTAATTTTTCTAAAGTTAGAACTGGATTTTTTTAAATTGAGCATCCTATGATATTTTTTATCTATCTTTCGTCAATAAGGGTGATTAGGGTGGTATTTTGCGTCCATTAGGATGTTTGACAAGGGCTCTGAGGTGGCGAGGAAGTAAAAATGAGGGAGGAAAAAAGAGGAAGAATCGAGTAAAAAGAAAAACTCAAGAAGGGTGCAAGAATGACACTTTGAATTGCTTTCAAAAATCCCACTTTTGGGGAAAATAATGCAAATCATCTGATGTTACTAAAAGGTGCCTCAGAATAATTTAAACGCGTTTATTTTTCATTGTTGAATTAAAAATGGAATCACTTCAAGTAACAGCTTCGCTGCCACATAAAAAAAATGTAAATGTATTTAAGTATCGTAGTGAAATCATATTTACTGTAGCAAAACGAATTTATTGTTCAGAAAAAATATCTGAATAAACCACAATTCATTTCTTTTTATAACCACAATTCATTTTTCTTAATAAATGTAAGAATATAAATATATCAGTTAATATTTATAATTTTTTTACTTTTAATAAATTTGTAATTTCTCTAAAACACGTATAATAAAGGCTCACCATACAGTGATTTTGATTTTATTTGTTGGTTTGTAGTTCTACAAATTATGACGATATTATTAAAAAAACAAAAAATACATATTATTGAGAAAAAAATATTCATTTGTTTTTTGTGATTTTACAAAAATATAAGCATTTTATCATGAATATGAAATGTTTTCGGATTAGGTCAGTCTCCATCCATTATAGCTCAGCCGTTCAAAGAAGGAGATTATAAATTGTTGCCATGATTGTGGATATGGGAAAACAATAATTAACAAATATTCAAACTAATTAAGCATATAAAAATAATATCTAGAGCACATTTGTTTTGATTTTCCATTTTAAATAATCTAAATCCGTATTCATTTTGTGTAAAATCACTCAAATAAAATAACTTCCATTTTTGTCCTCGTATTTGACATTATAATATAATTTTTCACTTAGTGGCTTGAAATTTAACACTTACTTATTTATAAATATGTATAAACCACATTAATTTAGAGTTTCACGTCAACCGGTTCTAAGATAACTACTTCGTCGTCAGGCCGTATGCTAACTTATATTTTATGATATAAACATTGACGTGCCTAATAAATTATAAGTTAGAGTAAGTCCTGATGAGGAAGTAACATCGAACCGGGTAAGTATAGCTGAAAATTAATTTGGTTTAAACAATACGGAACTATAACTTTTTTTACATTTTTAAATAATTAAAGGTCTCTAAAATACTGTCCAGTAAAAAAATAAATGTTTCTTATTAGTAGTATTAGTTAATAATAGTGCATTGGGCATTACATCTGTACATTGATCGCAGCGTATCTTGATCATTGTGTCACATGAAGGGATCTTACTTATCTTACGATCGATGATTAATTTTATGCTTCAGGTACCAGTCCAGGAACCATGAAATTTAATTTAAATTTAAATCAATATTTTATATCAGCCATGTCGGGAATCGAACCCGAGATCTCTCGCATGGTAAGCAAACACGCTGATTATTACTCCACGAGGCCTTCTATTCATTATTATTATTATTTTTATTTCAATTTCAATCTGTTTATTTTATATACGTTTATGTACACTACAGAGTCAAATACATTTCAAGGCATAGAAAACACGAAAAATTTATTACTAATATTTAAATATACGAAGATAGTAAAATAAAAATACCCAGCAATTATTGAAAAAGTATACTAATCTCTCTGAACTTTTTTTCACTAATATTAAAGATGTCGATATCCGAAGAGATATGGTTGAGTAAAGACAAAATTATGGAAGCCGACTATTTATGCAAAATAACTTTAAAATGTTTTATCAAAAAGTTTGTTTTTTTTAAAAAATATCTAGCATTGTCTATTTTGTATGCTCACAGAAACAAATGAATAGTATTGAAGTAGTAGCAAAAACGGGTCATTTTGCAAAATTTGTGGATTATCTTTAAATTCTTTACCGAAAGACAAGATCTTTAGGTCTGTTGGAGTGAAATTGATACATATAACGTGTAACGCTGTAGCGTCCGCACTTTCTACTTAATCCTACTCTACTTTATGGGACATTTTTGTGAGCTACCGAACCCCAATTCCAGGCTCCTTTATCCTCAAAAAATCGCCAAAATCACGACATCTTATCTCTTCCGTTTCATCCCCAAAGTTTTCATAAATTCTTCAAGCCTTCAAACGTTACGACAAAGACGTCTAGGATAGATACACTGAAAGGAGGTTTTAGGGGTATAAATGTCTCGGCTCCTTACTTTAAAGGTGAGCTTTGAATAAATTGTACGCGAAAATAACGAGATGTAGGGCGCGTATGTGCACTTTTCGTAACTTCTTAAATCGTACAAAAACTGTTTTGTATAAAAAGGCTTCGGTGTTAGTTTGTCGATATTTGAATCTCATTCCAAATGCATACGTACAGTTTCTATTTTTTTATGTGTTTAAATGAGCACAATTTATTTGTAAATAGAATTAAGAATAGCCCAGAAACCGCATACGCACATCAAACAGAAGGCGACTAAACTAAACTACTCATAAATGAGTAGGTTTACGTTATGGCCCATTAGTTTTTTGTAGACGTCGCTCCGTACGCAACTCCCGATTTGAATTCAACTATGCTTTTAAAGAGTAGAAATACTGATAGGATCTTAAAGAAACAGAATGCAATCACATTTCATGTGTAATTAGCAAACGAATGTTTTAGTAGCAATTGCATTACTTAAAAATTGAATTATTTTTCCATCTGTCGGTGTGCATTTTCAAACATAAATTAGAAGTTCAAACATAAATACCTAAATTTCCAATTACCTATTAAACACTTAGCCTCGCCCTTAACCATTGGTTTTTCCCTCAATTATGATTAATGTACATGCTATAGTTCATAAGATTATTTTTATTTTCTACTCAAGTACCTTGAATTATATAACTATATAAGGACATTCAATCCATATAACCTTCACATTCGTTTGAAAATGCCCAAACAAGGCGAAACAATCGTCACGAAGTTTTTATTTTTATATTTGTCAAAATAAAATAAAGTATTCAGTAGACTCAAATCAGTGTTTGATTTCTAATATTATAAACTTTTTAAATATGGTTATTTCGAACACAGAATTTTTATTATATGACAACTGCAATTTATATGTCAGGTCGGGAACTTTTGAAACAGCCCTCGTATTGTAAATAAATGTAATATTTTTCAGAACAAAAAAACATTTTATTATTAATCATATTTAGATAAAAATAACTTCGATATTCAATTACCTAGAGTGGCTACAGTGTACATTTTTTGCAATCATTCGAATTTTTAAATCTTTCTTTAAAATATCACACAAATTTACACCGATTGTTGATCGTTGGTTGAAATTTTTCAGTTTTTACAAAGCCAACAATGTTTATATTTTTTTTGATGTTTGGTGGTAAACTGTAGGTATCCACTAACAAGCTAGTATTTAGCAGTTCCCAAAACTTTATAAATCATTATTTCTATGGGTTTTATATCTTATCTTTTATATATTATCTTCTTAATACTCCATTTCACATTGCCAAATTGAAAGTTAAGTCTGATATTCAATAGGCTAGCCTAAAATATAAAATATTCATTGTTGCCATTTTACTAGCAACATCCATTGTAGTCTGTACTTACGTTTCTAAGATGGAAAGGTACAATAAACTATAAGAACAGATTTCAACCCCATTGTAGAACCTACCCTTAGTACTTTTATGCTGTTCCTGAAAATCTTCGTTTCTCTTCAACTTGCCTTGAGCCGGTGCAATGATGGCGTCTTGTTTTCAATTTCATGGGATTTATGTATACACCATACACCCCCTTCTTCAACTTTCAACCTCCTTCCTTCCCGGAATGGTTTTGTCCCTGTCAAGGCACCAATAATCGAGAAAGTGCCACCTTTCTTAAAAACCTACAGCCTTTTCAAAGAGGGTCTTTAAATTCCGTAATCTCGAAAGATTTTTACGGCGTTTTCTCATTTAAGTAAATTCTTCGCCATTTTTGTCTCGGAACTTTCAATATCTCCCCTTTAATTAAAAAATATTATCCCCACTTAAAAAATGTGTATTCAAGAACAAAATAACCATCTTCAAAATACTGTCATTAAGTCGGAAAGGTAAAATGTATAAAACATAATATTCTAATTTTTAAATGTCCTAGTAAGCGTTTTATATTATTTATGTACAACTTTATATTCAACGGAGATACATGTACGTATTTTTGTAAAATTTTTAGGTTTAAATAAAAAAAATTGCACTTGTTCATTCATAAATTTGTGTTTACTACTTAAACTTTATTTATTTATTTATTAAAAATACGGCCTAAACCAATTACAACAATTACACGAAGAAACATATATACAAAAAACTGAACAAAATTAACATAAAAATATGTGGCAAAGACAAACAGGGGCAAAAATAATGGTATACAATATAATTATAAACACTATCAACATATAAGACTTTGAGCTAAACCATGCTTATCCATATTCATCCCATACTTCACCGATTTATTAATAAATGGTAAAAACTTTTACAGAAATTTATAAATAAATAGTTATAAAATGTTAAATTACAAAATGAATAATATTTTTGATATAAAAAAAAAACTTTTTTTTTGTTGTTTTATTTGATTTTTTATCTTGTTTTAGTTGCAATTATTAGCACCCGCCATTTTTTTCCTAATAACATTAACACCGTAATCAATTTATACGTTTATTATTTAATTTCACAGTTTTTTTTCCCTCTCTTTTAAACTATTTTATTATGTTTTAGTTGATGTTTTTGTGTCGGTACCTACTCTTTTATTAAAATTTGTATCACCCCTAATGTCTAAGCTAACTATTTGATCATTAAACCGGTAAATATCGGTCAATTAGTGATAAATATTTTTTTTATTTTTACTTTTTAATACATCGTGATAGTTTTTTTAATGTATCTGTGCATTTTTTATAACTCCACATATATGTGATAATGCTATATTTATATTATATTGATTCACGTGTTATTTTTATTATTTTGCAAAAAAAAAATTTAAAAAAATCACCTATCCTTCTCTCAAATGTTCTTCATCTCCGTTATAATATGCTCATCCTAATAACTCCCTAGGGCATGCAATCTAATTCTTATCTACAGAAATTTACTCAAAATATTGTTGATTCAGTGTACAATCCTTTAAATAGTTAACTTTTGTTATTCGTTTTCGTTAAATGTGTTAATTATTTTACCTTATAGTTTGGCAATAAATTTAATTATTTTCAAATACTTTTCAATTAATAAAATAACAGTAGAACTCCGTTTATCCGAACTCCAGTCATCCGGATTGCCAAATATCCGGATCGTTATCAAAATAAAGGAGATATTATAACATCATATAAAAAAGGATAAACTAGTTTCTTCATCAAAGAAATTAACTTCGCTGGACATGTTTCAGTAATTTTTTTATGTGATTTCAATTGGCTGTATTATTCATTGATGAAATACTTTACCTACTTTCCCTTTTAAGTCCCTGCTTTGAAAATTGCGTTTATCCTTACCTTGTACTAGAACTTTGTTAATAATTCTGTTCGTATATGGGCACTTGAAACGCCAGGTGTCAGGCCTGCCAACACAGAGGCGCAACACGGCGCAAATGACAGAAACTAAATTCAGTCTTTCCGACCAGTATTGATTCCGGTTACCTTTAAAACGACGTGGCTACTCACTTATAACATTTAACGTAAATTAATTTCAATTTCCACGTTTACGTTTAAACATATTTTTTCGGCATTCATTTATTGTAATTTATTTAATGATGTTCAATTAAGTTTTAAATAAATCTCCAGACGAAATATGTAAGTTAGAATCTTTAACTTTATACGCTTTGTAACAAAACATTGGTAAAATAATAATTCTAGACCATTACAATAACCACATGAAGCAGATTCCACTACACGTACTATGTATTTATTTTATTGTTTTAATGATTATTACTATTTGTTACTAAATTATACATTTAAAGTTTTATTTATAACTTAAAAATTTCATGTTATTTTTAAATAGATCTTCTGTTAAATATTTTCAATGTATTTTTAAAGGTTTACCAACATTCCTTCTACATCTTCATCTGTCATTCGTGCAGCAGGAAATTGTGGTGCGGGTATTAATTACAATATTTATAAAATCTTAGTCATCCATTGTTGTTAGAAGAGTGTAATAAGAATATGTTGCCCGAAGAACCTGTAAAATAGAAATAAAATTATGTTTTGCAGTTTACATAAGAAATTTTTTAAAAAATATGCTAAAATAATATGTACATTGGGAGTAACAAGAACGGAATTGTAAATAAAATCAGAAAAGGGTAAAAAAAGGTAGCCATGCACTTTAAAGATGTTTTTTTTTTTTTATTTTTTTTTATTTGAAAATTTATTTATAAACCCTTACGGATTATAACATTCATTTTACATAAAATAATATAATCATTTTTCATTTATACTCTGTTGTTCAAAATAATATTTTTTACATCTTTTGTAAAGTTTGTCTGAGTCTTTTGTTTAGTTTTGTCTGGTAGTTTATTGTATAATTTCAGTCCCTGGTTCATTAGTCTTGATTGTCTTTGTCTTGTTTTAGAAAGTTGTACATGGTATTTGTCTGATATTCTCGTATTATGTCCATGTTGACTACAATTTTTTACTAGTTTTAGTTCTTCGTTTACAATTACATTAGTGGCTAATTTGTGGATAAATTTTAATGATTCTAGTTGAAAGAGTTCTGTTATATTTAATTGCTTAGTTTGTTTAAAAAGTTCTCTAGTTGCAGTTAAATAGGGAAGGTCATATACTAAATTTAATATTTTATTTTGTTGTCTTTGTAGTCTGTTTATGTCATTTTGATATCCTGCTCCCCATAATAGTTGCGTATAACATATTTTAGTTTTTACATAGGCTTCATACATTAGATTTTTTTCCGTTTTTGGAATAAAATTTTTGATTTTTAAAAAAAGACTCGATAATGTCGCCACTTTGCTAATTAAATTGTTGATATGAATTGTCCATGTTAATTGTCTGTCTATTGTTAGTCCTAAGTATTTAACATGTTCAATTTTAGTAAGTCGTTCATTATTTATGTAAGCATCTACTTTACGACATTGTTAAACCCAAAACCCGGGCGACTTTTGCTCAGAGACACTTCTCCTTTATCGCTTTAAGAGTGTTTAACATTTTGGAAGAGCGTATTCAGCGTATATTCTTTAATTTTTTTATTCTTGTTTCTAAGAGCTAAAATCACTCGCAAACGAGTGGAGGCATAAAAAAAAAAATAAATAAATAAATAAATCTGGTGTTGGTCCGCCTTGTGGTCTAATAGTAAGCTCGTTTGCTTACTATGCCTCTCTCGAGTTGAACTTCCGGTATGGTTGACATTGTTTTTTAATAATACGTATTTCTTATTGCGCATGCTCATTAATACAGGTAATAAAATACAAAAACCGCTGCGTGTTTAGTATTACGCGGCTATTCTATCGTATTAAAGACAACGCAGATACAAAATTACACATTTTCTGTGCGTAAACAAATGATTACCAAAACACATATTACTAAAAAAAAAAAATACTGATGACAAATTATTGCTCACATGCGTGGATATCAGCCAAATCAATAAAATCGCTGACATCCAAGGAAGTAGTTAATGAAATCAAGCTCCCACTGGGAAGTAAAATACACACTGGACAATATATAAGCAGTAACGTTCCAGTTCAGCGCTCAATGATATATTAAATGAACACAGCCGAAAGTTTGATACCAATTATTGTACCTAGTCCAAATAATATATGTTCGTATACATTAATTTATTGTGTTTCGGTTTAGATAAATTGTGAGGACAGAGAATTTTGATAAATATGTGTTCGAACATTGTTTTTCTGTCACTGTCTTGCAGATGCCTCCCAGATACTGTACGAAAAAGACAACTGTATGTCAGACCTTTTGTTAGAATAGACAAAATCGACGTTTCGCTGTTCCGTTTTCCACACCTCAAAACTGAACCGATTGTGTTTTAAATAGGTGCGAAGGTTTTCACGGTCACTGTTATCAATATTATGGATCAAATCCAACATACACGATATCACCCAAAAAAGATACATAATATCGATTGTGTTTTATTTTTTTGCGTTTTTCAAAAAAAGTTTTGATTTGTATACAGTGCGCCCGAAAACAGTAGATAAAACTGTGTTTTTATGGGTTTGGAATGTTCTTGTTCATATAGTAAACTTTTTTTAAAAACGAAACAATATACGGACACGCCAATGGTAAATATCTATAATGTGTATAAAATAACTCTGCGGTAATTTGGGCATGTAGGGCGAATGGAAAACGAAAGAACGTCTAAAAATATTTTTAATGCGCATGTTCATGGATGCAGGAATAGAGGAAGACCGAGAAAGACATGGCATAACCAAATCCGACAAATACTTGAAGATGGATGTGGTAAAAGTCAGAATAATCGGCGCGCGTGCATAAGAAGATCTATGAATGTAGAGGAAGCGAGATCTGAATGCAAAGATAGAGTGATGCGACGTTCTATCCTCTCTACCTACCCTTATGGAGAAACAGCGTGATAGTTTGTTGTTGTTATTGTAAAAAAAACATTTCTATAGTGCCATGATTCAGAGAGAAAATACGTGAATATGTTTGTATGAAGAAAAGTCAGACCGCGTTTCCTCTTAAGATTAAACATAATTGTATACTTACAAAACTTTATTAAAAAATCTTTAGTAAAAACCGTTCGGATAAACATAAAAAAGATGTTGTAACTCTTCATTGATAAGTAGGTACATAAGTACTTGCTTATGATTGAATTCCAAATCTAAAAATGATAGATATTCCAATATTGAATTTAAGTAGGTACCTAAGTACTTGTTTATGTTCGAATTCCAAAACATAAAATAATCTATCATTTTCAAATAAAGAATTCTTTTGGCAAATGTCAAACTCTGCTCGGGAATGCGATTTTCAAAAATGGATGGAATATCAGTTGATATTATTTTAGTACAACCAAAAATCCATAAAAATAAATAAATGGGTAGAAATTATAAGAAATTCAATGAAATAATCTGATTGGGATCCATAAAAAAATGTTGGTTGTAAACATTCAAAAACCACCTTTTTTTATATACAAAAAAAAAACCTCCGTCAATAGAATTAAGAATAGTCCAGAAGGAGCGTAGAATCATATTTGAATACATCGGACTGTGTCCAATAAGTCCCGCACTTAGAAACAATTTCGCCGCGCGCATACGTTAAGTCGCCGGGTAATGTTGCTTGATGGGAAAAAAAAATAATCATAACACAAATGTAAGGTTAAAAAAAGTCAATCTGTTAATTTCTCTAAAATGTTATTGTGCACGGGGAAACATTGATTGACACGACATATAAGATAAATAAAGGGTCATTTAATAAAAGTAATTGAATTTATGAACTTTGAACTTAAAATATGAATAAAATTTTATTTGACACAAAACGGATATTTTTATATCATGCTAAATAATATTTGATGTTTTAAAGATAATGTCGTTCAAATTTCCCCCACGGCGTTGTTAAATCTAAGGTCTAATTTTCATTATTTCTCTTATTATATGAGCAAAGTAAAGTAAAAGTTTTTACAACTCTGGCAGCACTAAGTACATTTCCATTTTGTTTCTTCGACAATCTGACAGATGGAAAAATAATTCTATTTTTAAGTAATTAATTTGCCACTTAAACATTCGTTTATTAATTACACATGAAATGTGATGCCATCATGTTTCTTTAAGATCCTTGCAGTATTTCTACACTTTAAAAGGACACAACACGGCATAGTTAAATTTAAATCAGGAGTTGCGTACTGAGCGACGTCTACAAAGAAACTAATGGGGCAAAACATAAACCTACTCATTTATGAGTAGTTGAGTCGCCTTCTGTTTGAAGTGCGTATGCGGTTTCTGGACTATTCTTAATTCTATGCCTCCGTCCATTTTTTGAAATATGTTGGTAATAATAATTATACAATACAAAAAATATCCACGTGCAAACGCGATAAGTCATTATCAGAATATTCTAGTAGGCCAAATACAAAAATTATGTATGTCTAGAAATTTACACATAAAAGGTCTAAACAGATACAATGATGTTTTTTTGAGAATATAATAAAAAATAAAGCAGAGTTTTAGTTTTAGAAGGTAAATTTTACAATGTTAGCCTAAATAAGACAAATGAGTTAAGTTCAAATATGTAGGGTGCCCTAGCATACCCGCAGATCCGCTGCAGAGTTTGCGGTTAGCGGACCATAACTCTTCCTTACGAGGTGCATGAGAATTCACATTTGTCTGTCTCGCAGTCCTCAGCCACGTACCGAGTCTAGTGTGGGTGTGGGGTACTGCAAGGATCATTAGTCACGAGTCCCACGTAATACTTAACTCAGGTGCTCGACTGAATTACCGACTAACTGATACTCGGTTACCTAACCGATTACACCTTCTCGTATGCAGTGCAAACCCGGTTTTAACTGTTTTTTTACTACAGTCCAAGACAGTATAAATATATTGGAAAACTACATGAATTAAATTATTTTTTTCTCCAACATAAAAATGCGCTCTTTAAATATCAGAAGTGGCGAGTCGGTTAGTCGACGTCTTGTTTTTTAAAAATAATAAGCTTTTCTGCGCATTTGTCGATCTGCAAAAAGCGTTTGATAGAGTTGACAGAGAAAAATTATGGAAGGTGTTATCGGAGTACGGAGTAAGCGGAAATCTAACACGTGCTATTGCTTCTCTGTATAAAGACAGCCCAGCATGTGTTAGGGTAAACGGATCATACACATCGTGGTTTGACATTCATAAAGGAGTGAAACGGGGATGTGTTATGTCACCATGGCTGTTCAACGTGTATATCGATAACTGCATGAAAGAACTGAAAGGCTTAAGAATGGGAGCAAAAATGGGTGATTTAAAAGTCAATTGTCTTTTGTATGCTGACGATGCTGTACTCCTTGCTAACAACAAAGAGGAACTGCAATTCTTAGTAACAAAGGTCTACGATGTATGCAAGAGAGGCGATTTGCTGGTGAATGTCGATAAATCGAATGTGATGGTTTTTGAAAGAAATGAAAGTATGACTAAATGTGAAATCACTGTGAATGGAGTTATACTAAAACAAGTAGAGGAATTTGTGTACCTGGGAAGTATGTTCACTAGGGATGGAATGACTGAGAAAAATATTGAAAGGATGGTGAGGGCCGGGAACAGAGTGAACGGTGCGCTTAAGTCGACCTTGGCAAATAAATGCTTGTCACAAGAGGCAAAATTGGCAGTTCACAGCGGAGTCCTGGTCCCGTCCCTGATGTATGGGAGCGAAGTATGGACTTGGAAAAACAGGGATGAAAGTAGGCTGAATGCTGTCGAAATGCGATCTCTCAGGCGGATGTGTAGTAAAACTATGTACGATAGATGCACAAATGTTGAGATCCGTACATTATGTAAGGCTGAGACAAGCATTATCGACAAAATCAAGAAAGGAGCTCTGCGCTGGTTTGGACATGTAGAACGAATGGACAGCGAGAGAACGGCTAAGAATATTTACAATGCGAATGTTGATGGATGCAGAAATAGAGGAAGACCGAGAAAGACATGGCATGACCAAATCCAACAAATACTTGAAGATGGACATGTCAAAAGTAGGAATAATCGGCGCGCGTGCATGAGAAGATGTATGAATGTGGAGGAAGCGAGATCTGTATGCAAAGATAGAGTGTTGTGGCGTTCTATCCTCTCTGCCTACCCTTACGGGGAAACGGCGTGATGGTTTGTTTGTTTGAGTTTGTCCAGCACCGTTTTCTAAAAAAAGTGGTTTGCTTGCTCGGATTACAAAGGGGTAATTATTCCTATTTTGAAATAGAGCAATCTCTTAATCTGTCTTAATTGGAGAGACGTAGAACTGAGATGGACCTTATATGAATTTTCAAAATACTTGCTGCTTTGAGTGATGTCCCATCTCTGTTGCAATCAATTTATTTTCATGTTCCTAACCGTGTCACCAGAAGTCAAAATCTGCTATTTATAAAATCTTCTGAGAGCAACTTTGGTTTTTATGCCCCAATGTCCAGAATGTGTAGATTAGTCAATTCATCACACGACTTGGAATTCTTTGGGATAGATCTTCCGGCTTTTCATAGATCTCTTCGCGACTAAACAGTGTGGGATGAAGTTAGATTGGCATGGTCAGCTCGAAGTCTTAGGTCTTTCGTTTTTATGAATATATTGGATATAATTATTGTTTTGCCCTTGTTTGTCTTTGCTAAATAGTTTTATGTTCTTTTTGTTCAGTTTCAATCAACATTAGTTTTTAGTGAATTCAAATCATATTATTTCCTTATATTCCTTACAATATCGACCCTTTGGGGAATGCAAAAATAGTATTGACTCACACTTATTATATTTAAAAAATATATTTCTATCAGTGCAGCCCTGGAGTCAGAATAGCTTCGTAATGACGCCGATTGTAGGCGTAGTTTGACGTTCACAACAAATAAAATTTATGTTTTAATATTAATTGTTTGAAACTTTGATAATCACTCGTGAACAACTATTTACCAATAAAAAGTTACAAAATTATTATTATATTCTTTATTCAAGAGTTTTCTTTACGCTTTTATTATACAAGCGGGCATTTTGGTTCCGCCGCTCTTTCAACCAATGTTTTTTTGTAATAAATAAAAACGTAATTTTATAATTAAAATGGCATACTCCAAATTATTCTAGCTGCTTACATTCAAAAGTTTTAACGGGTTAAAGTATTTAATATACTACTGATCATCCTGTATAATGAAATATCTCTAGACGCGAGCGGGGAAGGGGCGGGGAGTTTTGAATAAAAATTAAGTACCACATTTAGAACCCATGTGAAATAAATCAGCTGGTTATGAAACATTTAATGTTTATGGCTATTTCAGTCTAATATTCCTGGGCTACATGTTGTCAAGTTACCAACTAAGTAGGTACCATAACAAAAGCATATTCTAATCATTCATTTTGTAGAGTGGCAACCTGCATACAGTCGGTAAAACAGGTCGCTACTTGAACACGTCTCTTGTGAAAATGTCGTATTCCCAAAGACGCATCTGCTTCAAAAGCGCTTTGATTAATAAAACTGAAATAAAGATGACACCATAAACTCAAAAGATGGGAGCCTAAATCGTAAGTCAAAACTCTATCTTAAACTTGACCAATGTAAAACTGAACAAACCATACTATTCAATTTTTACTCAGGGCTCTTCTTAATATTTAACCTTAAAATAATGTCATGTTCGCACTTTTATAATGTTAAAATGTATTTTTTCTATTGCAAGTAAGATGTAATATATATGTAGTATAGTAAGATGTAATATAGTAAGAATAAATATATAACATCGCTGATGTCTTCATTATTATCCATATACGTTCATGTGTATATCATCATTGTCATATGTATTATTATATAACTTTTCTATATTCCATTTTTCGACATGTATAAATTTTTATTATTTATATTTTTCTATTATTATTTTGTACATTGTTTTGATTATTTTGCATATTGTTTTGATAACTTGTATATTTTTTTGATAACTTGTATATTGTTTTAATATGTAATATAAATATCTTTGATTTATATATCGAAGAATCCCGACTTAACATGGAATTTCCTACCAAGTCGGGACATAAAAAACATTTAATTGTGTATGTAAAATTGTGTATTTTGTGCATTAAATAAAATAAATAAATAAATAAAAATAAAAATTGAAGTTTTCGGATGATGAATCCACTTAATATTTGAATCATACTGGGATTTGTTTCGTGAAAAAAATATATTATTTTTTTTGAAATACAAAACAAGAAGTTTCTAGAAGTTCAAACTACCCACTGCATAAGAAGCCTTCGGAGGACAGAATAATCAATAAGGAAAAATTTATGAAGAAATAACCATTGGGATGGAATTTCACAATTAACATCCGCAAGTGATGATTGAGATTCTACGAAAACTGTATTTAATTAGATTCACCTAGTTGGGTAACTTAATAGTTTTCCAGGGGCTAAAATAATAATTGATCGTTTATATTATTCCACTATCTAATAAAACAATTAGTAAAGAGAAAATGTTTAAAAAGGCTATAAAAAAATGGATAGTGGAGCTAGGTAGAAGTAAAATGGATCAACAATGTTTAAGTTTGTCCAAATGCTTGCAGACTGGCTGGATTTCCTCCCTAGGGAGTTGTTCATATTTAAATTTATTTCAACAGAGAGGGAAAACGTGATAGAGGTTTCAGCTCTTTTACTTCACAAAAGTCAACAGATGGAAGAGTTGAGGAAATGTGGATGTTCAAACATGGGCAGAATAGTGAATATTACACAGTGTGTAAAGTGGCCACTTAAACCAGCCAATGACCGGTCATAAGCCCAGTAAATACCTACCCTTCCATATTCTCTTCTCAAAAACGTTTTCCCTCTCTGTTAAAATCAATTTAAAAATAAAATGGATTGTCTCATTCGCCCAAACCAATATTGAATCCCCAGTAAGGTCACATTATATTTATTATTGTTTAAAGTTTGAGTAAAATATGAATAAATAAGTAAATAAAAATAGTCAATTCAAATTACGGCCTCATATTGTGTTTATCCATATATTTTGTATTTATCTTGTAATAAACTTTGTAATATACCATTTGCAAGTCTTTCATTTAATATTCATCAGATCACCCGGGGAAAATATGTGAGTGTTGTCAATTGAAAAATATTTTTTTATGCAGTACCTTGTGAAAGACTGGTGAGAACACTTAGTGACGAGGATCTTGGAAGATCTTCTTAGCAAATTGTCTTAAATTGTCCATGCTCCCGGTCCAAAGCGTAACAATGTATATATCTGATAGTGCTTTGTGTGCAGGTATAATTATTTGCAAATAATACATATTTTACTTACCCCTGTAAAGCACTCAAGATTAAGTGTTGAGAACACTGCAGAAATTTGTATTGGCTTTTGTGCTCTTAAAAGAACCATATGTATGCTTTTCCTTTGAGAAAGTTCTAATTTATGCCAAGGACAGTTGTAAATAGCTTGTGAAATCACATGACTCTAAAATAAACAAACCGGGATTATTTTTTACGAATAAAACCATTTATACAATTTTTTTAAATTACGTAAAAGTGTCATAAATACCTTTTGATAAATTAAATCTCCATACCAGCAAAAAATAAATATTTGCAGTACACAACACGAAATATACAAGTAAAAAGCGTACACTGTTTCTTCGCTCTGAAAAAATATCGTTCAATTTTAATCAAAATATTACATACTTCTACACACCTTTTCTCTTTCTTTGTAACACACACGCATACCCTAATACTGTTTTTCATTGCTTTATATAGAATATGATATAATTTTATTTTAAAGTTGAAATACATCTTGCACCTAAGTCGTCTTGTGGCGACAACGTACGCAGATCGATGATACACAAACGCATCATTTTACCTGAAATCTAGACCGACGACCCAAGGAACAACTCAGCATTTTTTATTGGATACAATACATCATCTGCAAGACCAACGTTATTTATTCAAATTTAAAAATTGAGTTACATTTGGTTGAACATACTTCAGTTCTTTATGTAAAAACCTGCGTTGAGCTGAAATGCTTTATATATTAGTAAAAACTATTATTTGAAAAAAATGATGTTTCGTTATAAAAATATATATATATATATATTTTTACATTATAATTTTAAATTGTTTCTATTCACTCATATCAAATACACACTTACCCTGTCCTTAAACCTACCCTCACACCCATATACAATCACACACATATTCACATACTTACCAAAACCACACTCCACTTTTTTACACACGCATCCTCACACACAAAAAAAAAACTCGCACACATGCACTTCTATAAATTATATTTAACTGAACTGGATTTTTATAATTGTATTTATGTGGAAAACTGATTTGGCTTTATTTTATGTTTTTTTTATAATGTTGTGTATATTTTTTTGTATTGCTGTTGTTTTTCTTAATAAACAAAATAAATAAATAAATAAATTAGTATCCAGTGCACGATCCTGGGGCATATTTAATTAATTGCCGTCATGGAGACATGAGGAGTAAAAGAACATGACCTATTAAAAGACCACAGGGCGTGGTAACATCATTCAATCAGTTACTCTCGGACTTCACAACCAAGTTCTTTACAGTATTCACCATGTAATAAATACGCAAGAGAATCTCAAACATCGTTTGTTCTGTAAATCTCCAACTGAAGTAGGAGCTTCAACCTCAACAACCATCAAAATCCTACAGTTTCTTTAATTTATACCATAAACAATTGATTTAATACGATCCATTGGAAGATTATACCGATTTGATATGATTTTATTACCGTTTTTTACAATTATCTAGGACATGATTATAAATAATATGTGATGAAAATTACTTACGTGAATTTTTTTTTCACTGAGTTTACAATGATAAGAATAATTAAAACTTTAATTTGAGAACTTCAGAGATTAAAGGTGCGTGTCTGGGGTCTCACTTTCCAGTCTCATCTGGGTAAAATTTATGATATTCAGGTTAGACTGTTGAGGGGGATTGTACCGAATAGCATAATCCGTGAGGCAAAACATATGGGTGAAGGTGTATATTTAAAATTATGTAATGTCCTGCCGGTAAAACAACTTTATTACTACAAATTTATTGTAGATCACTTTGTTGATCCGGAATATAAAAAAAAGAGTTTCCCACACTCACAACACTAGATTAAAAACTAAGGGCTCCCTGTTTGTTCCCCGAATTACAAATTACTTCGGAGAGCGAACATTAAATTGCTTTGTTCCAAGATTGTTCAATGATCTCCCACAAACCATCATTAACATGAAAGATCTTCAAATGAAAAAAAAAAAGAACTGAAGAAATATCTTCTAGATACTTTATAGTGCCTGTTTATAAATAAATTTGAAAATATAAATAAAATAATTGTAATATAAACCTGTCATAAAAAAAAATGTGTCCCACCGAAAAGTCTTTAGAATTAGCGGGTAACAAATTATTGTATGTATTTTTTTAAATTATAAAATAAACGCTGCTCTGCAGCACTGAAACTGAGAGGCACGTTTTTGTTCGGAGGCTGTCGGTGTGGAAAAGAGCGTATCTCTTTGGTGTTCTTATTGTGTATGTTTTGACAGCGCCCTCTGTTTGCCAGTCGTGCATTTCATGCAATGTTTAGGTACATGACTCCCCTCTAGCTAACGGCGATATAGCTCTGCATGTGACTATTATTGTCACTTACGCAATGTTAACCATTTTATAATTGTATGCAAACACAAAAACTTAATATGTGTTTTGTTACGTGCATTGTACAAAAAGATGTAATATTTGTAACTTATTATCGCGAAACACATCACACTAATATTCCAAACATAATTTTCCTATATCCAACATGACAAATGAGACATTTTTTATTCATTCATTTAAAATTACACTTGTTTAAATATTAACTAACGTATTAAGGCTTTTTAAACTGTGCCCGTGTCAAGCCATAATAATAAACAATAAAATATACATATTATAATAAATAAGATTAAATTATAATGACATATCATTCAATGCAATAAAATAACAATCCAGAAAAAATAAGTATAAGTAATAAATAATAAAATTCCAAAGAATACAATGTAAAAAAGATAATCAGATATAAATATTTAAATATAAATTATACGAATTTAGATTTATACATCAAACATACAAAATAATAGTATCATTTAAATCAACAAAATAACAATTAAATATAGTAGTATTGAAAAAAAAAAACAAATAAATAGTATCATGGAAATCAATGGAAAAAGAATATATATAAAAACATAATTGAAATATGGTTTCTTGAGGCTCACTCTATACTAAAGTAAGAAATAGGAGTAATAAATAATATGCCAAATAAGAGCGAGTACTAAATTAAATAATACAAAAATACAAAAATACATAATGAAAAAACATAAAAATATCTAATAAAAATGCCAATTTGTGCTAATTGCTAATCTCGAACTTTATTATTTATTCCCATTAATGTTTTTTAATACGATTTAACTGGAACATGATATAATGAGACATTCCCACTTATTTTTTAAACATTCCTATTTTACCAGTAACTTGATAAAAAGAGACATTCTTGCAAATGATCTTGTAACTTGATAAAATGCGACATTCCCGTTAATGGTTAGAATTTACCCGTATTTGAGATAATGAGACATTCCCACTAACGATCTCAACAAAATTGTGTTGTAACTTGATATAGTTGGACATTCCCATAAGAATGTCTCATTACATCTATACTTTGTTAGGAGATATTACATTAAACAAAATACCCCCAGTAACACTGCCCAATAATTTTACAATGAAATATTAGCAGAAGACAATTTACCTCTGTAACTTGATACAAAGAGACACATCCCACTAACGTGCTGAACACGATTTCATTAAGGCAATCAAATTTGTACACTTTGTTCAATATGTCCGCGAAACTAAAAATAAATTAAAATATTAAGGACAGAATTATACAGATGTTTTTAAAAATGATTATTTTGAATCTAGAAATATGGCACACATAAACATATTATTATAATTTGAACTTGTATTTTAGTATTATTTAGAAATTTAAATATTTAACATATTACAACAGAGATGAAGAATATTTTAGAGAAGGTAATATAAAAGCCTGGGCATCTACAGGACTTATGTCCTGTCATTGGCTGGTTTAAGTGGCCACTTTACACACTGTGTAACATTCACCATTCTACCCAAATTTGAACATCTATATTATTTCAATTCTTTCATCTGTTGATGTTTGTGAAGTTTAAGAGCTAAAACCTTTATTCATGTGAATGAGATTTGTGTAATTGAATTATTTCACCTACATACTAGGCAACGCCTGAAAAATTTTTTTTGTCAATTTCTATACTTCTTCATCGACCAGGTGGATTTATCAACAATATTTTTGTAGAATCTCACAGATGAAATAATTAGATGGATATAGATGTTCAGATATGGCAGAATGGTGAATGTTACACAGTGTGTAAAGTGGCCACTTAAACCAGCCAATGACAGGTCATAAGCCCTGTAGATGCCTAGACTTCTATATTACCTTCTATAAAATGTTCTTCATCTCTGTTGCAATATGTTAATATTAACAGCTCCCCGGGGAGTTGAATCCAATCCTTGTCTACAAAAATTTGGACAAACTCAAAAATTGTTAAATATTTCAATTAAATTTAAATGAAGTTCTTATATACCTAAAAAGCAAAATATAAAATGCCTTTTGTTTTAAAAAAAAAACGCATGTAATTCATCAAATTGATTTGGATATGGTTCTTGGAGCATGATTTTCAAAAATAGTTTTGCACTGAACTTGTGACTTATTCTATAAGCTTCATTGAAGAGCATATTGATTTACATTATACGTTTTTTATTTTAAAAATATTTACCTAAATATTTTCTGATGCGTTTGGATGCAGTCTTGAAGATAGCTTGCGACTTTTTTACTGTCCATAAACTCCAAACTGTAATTTCCTAAAAACAGTTTTATTATAAACATATTTTGCATTTTTCATAAATCAGTTGAATGATGCATTTATTATGCACATATAGCACAAGGCTTTTTCTACGATTAAACGAAATAACTATCTAACATTTATTAATAACATAAACAGATGATTAATAGAAAAAATAACAATTGTTATAAATAAAAAAAAACATTTTGAAATCCAGTTTTAAAAGGAGATTTAATTTGAAAATCAAAAACCAGTCCTAGGCATTTACAATTATATATTGATGCTATTTACCGCATAGAAGTAGAATAAAAATTCCAATAAAAAAACCAATAAAAAAAAATGATAGTTAATATTTGTACATAATCATTTACTGACTTTTCTGTGTCTACCGGTTACGAGCCGCACCATCTTTATGTTTCCTATCAGAACGTTGGTTTTGTATTTTTATGCAACAACAACGGCATGTTAGTGTAAGTATTGTCCTGGCGAAGAGATGAATACGTCTCGAAACATTTAGACATAGAAATGTCGGTAAGTGGTCATACACAAATATTTACTAACATTAAGGAGAGTGAGTAGGCTAGCGATCGTGTAGTTAGGTATTTTATACGATGCACAAAAAAAAGTTATTCATATGTAGATGTTTCAATAAAACCCTAAGCGAAACGACGTCATTCCAGCTCCGATTTTTATGTCAGACTAAAACCTTTTCAGTATAATCTCTGAGACTAAATTTTTAAAGACATTTTTTGCGTTTGACAATTTTTTTACTTTATGTTTTTAACACTCTATACACATATGCATTTTATATACATATAAGGGCGAGCATATGTCTAAAAACAATTTCTTCCGACTTACCCAAACCGTTCAATTTCAGAAAGTAAAAGGTATATGGACATATTCTAGGTTTTAATAAAGAATCATATAATTTTATACAAAATTAGAAACAAAAATAAACTAAAAATCTACGCTTAACTATGAAGAGATTATTCACTCGGTTCACTCCATACAAATTTATATGAAATTCGCGCATGGCAAAATCGATGCAATTAAAAAATATTTAAGTAAATGAAAATTTTTGATGTAAACATGCTTGTAAGACTTTTAATTGTGCCTACTACCAAGACATTTGTTGCGTTTTCTCCCATATCAAATATGATTATCTGTGTGTACGTAATAACTTATAGAAATTGTAGTCTGTTCAAAGTCCTTTTTCTTAGCGTACATATTTCTCAAATATTTAAATACTTGAATATATGCCAGTCGTAACGAAAACAGTATACCTTTTTTGCATATTTCTAGCCCTTAATTAAATATATGATTTTCAAAAAGCAACCGTTTTTTTTCTCATTATACTAAACTTTTTTTTTTTACCTTTATGTTTGAATTTCCGTCTCATATATAATGCAGGTGTACAAAATGTTTAAAGATATATTGTATAACTGTTGATGTATATTTATTTATTCATTTATTTATACTTTTACTTTGTTTGTATTTTTTTTTATACAGAATAATGTTTCCTCACTTGGGTGTCCCGTGCCGAGGGAAACATTTTACAAAATGTGAAACATGCCTTAAATTAGCTATTTAACAAAGTTAACATAATAATAATAATATTAAAAAGGAATTTATCCAATTAACCTAATTATCATTAACATAATTAACAATAAAAAACAAAAATAATCATAAAAAACATAACCAATTTATATAGACCAATAGAACAAATTTCATAAACAGTACACACATTTTACCTATTTGGCTTGATCTACTCATCGATCAGTGTGTAACCCACCCCCACTATCCATTTCTTAATAGCAACTTTATATTGCGAGAACTTACTAATTGTCCTTGTGGATAATGGAAGTAGATTGTACACTTTAACCGAGTAGTAGGCCAATCCTTTTTGACCGAAGGTTGTATTTTTTTTTCAGCATTAGGGTGGAGTATTTAGTAACTCTTGTATTTGTAACATGCATGCATTCAAAGTATTCTGTTTATTTTTAAAATCCTAAATATATTTATAACATCATAAACACTTACTTTCTTCGTTAATTATTTGTAGTTTTCCGTACGCGTCCTTTTCACTTCCAAATTGAGTTAACTTGTACGTTAGGATCTCAATATGGGCGCACAAAATGAGGAGAAAATATATAAATATTCCTTCGTATCCTGTTAGTAAATGGACAACTATAGTCATAGCCCAAATGTGAAATACGAAGCTGATCTGGTAACCAGGAGAGGATGTAGCGGGTATGCCAAGATAATGTGGTGCTAAAGGCAATTTTTTGCTTTTGTAGTACGGAAGGGCCCCCAAAACAAACGTAACCGTGACAGCAATCTAAAAAAATGTCATTAAGTTATATTTGTATTACTATGAAGATGAAGAACATTTTTAGGGAAAAAAATAGTCTGGGCTTATGACCTGTCGTCGGCTAGTTCGAGTGGCAATAGCACTTTCTATAAAACATTCACTACCCCGCTTTTGTTTGGAGATTCATATTTTATTTATTTATTAATTTATTTATTTATTTATTTATTTGTTTGTTTATTTATTTATTTGTTTGTTTATTTATTTGTTTATTTATTTATTTCTTTATTTATTTATTTAATTAATTAATTAATTTATTTATTTTTTTATTTTTTATTTATTTATTTATTAATTTATTAATTAATTTATTTATTTATTTATTTATTTATTTATTTATTTATTTATTTATTTATTTATTTATTTATTTATTTATTTATTTATTTATTTATTTATTTATTTATTTATTTATTTATTTATTTATTTATTTATTTATTTATTTATTTATTTATTTATTTATTTATTTATTTATTTATTTATTTATTTATTTATTTATTTATTTATTTATTTATTTATTTATTTATTTATTTATTTATTTATTTATTTATTTATTTATTTATTTATTTATTTATTTATTTATTTATTTATTTATTTATTTATTTATTTATTTATTTATTTATTTATTTATTTATTGAATGAACTATCGAACGTGGTTATGCTGAAAGCAGCCAGCCGTAGAAAATTTAAAGATAATAGCGCTTTCGTGAAAAGAGTAAATAATCAAATCTGATCAACATTTCCAATGTATTTTACTTTGAAAAATTATAATTATCTATTTTTAAAAAATATTAATATTTGCGTTCTTATAATTTACCCAAATATTTAATTTTGAGGCCATACATTAAGGTTTATCTGAGCAAGGATATCATGGGCATTCATACAGTTAGATGTTAATTTGTGCAAGAATATTAAACCAGCCAAAATCCTTCTGAATTCTCAACTAAAGATATGAAAGTACTCTGGACGATCATAATAGTTGATTATGAAAGTATTTGATCCGATTCTAAATATTAACGATTTTAAAAATTTACGTTGCACCGATTCAATTCGCGTTATATGAATATTATAATTAGGAGACCATATTATAGAATGAAATTCAAGCAAACTACAAACAAATGATTTAAACAATGTAATTACGATTTTCGGGCTTTTGAATGGCTTAGAATCTAAGCCTTAGATATTCGCAAAATAAATCCACAGATTTTAGACGCTTTCTTTGAAATGTGGTCAATGTGATGGTAGAATTTAAAAAGTATCCCAAGATCTCGAATTGTCTTGACGTTCATTAAAATTGTGTTGTCGATTTAATAATTAAAAAAGATTTTATTTAATTTACCTAGTTAACAACATTTAAATAAGCAGTGCTGCATGCATGATTATCATTTGGTGAATTATATGAAGGGCGTCCGATTCAAGAAATTTTAAAATTATAATAATAATACAATCTGAGGTTATTCAATTTATATACAATAATGGACAAAAGCTTTTGTGATGCAACTAAATACAGTATTTGCTACCATTTGTGTATGCAGTATAGTAATGAGGATGAATGACAATGTTTGACAAAGGCTCTCCGTGTAATTTTCCAAATTCATAGTGAAAGGAGCAGTGAAAATAGAAGTGTTAAATTCAAATAAAATCGATAAATATGAAATTAAAAATGTTAAAATACTTGTTTATGGACAAGGGGACATTACTTTTCTTTATGAGCGAAATTTATAAGAAAACCCGCGGTCTTTAAAACGGTTCCTGGATACGGAGGAATGTACTTTCACTGTTGATTTTTGTAAAGTAAAAGATATTAAAGCTTCATTAAGGTAATTGTAAATAAAAATATAGAACTAATTATTCTTATATG
This sequence comes from Micrasema longulum, assembly GCF_059751315.1. Lineage (NCBI taxonomy): Eukaryota > Metazoa > Arthropoda > Insecta > Trichoptera > Brachycentridae > Micrasema > Micrasema longulum. Next base: position 71,792 of record NW_028278424.1, read on the forward strand.
GCGCTTTTATCATTTTTTAACAAAAAATGCAATTTTTCCTTTTTTTTTTTTTAGTGAAAAATTTTACAGAAATTGATTTGCCGAAACTTTACAATATATTGATTGTAACGAATACCATAACAGTATAACTTAGGATTTTTTTTGGTTTGTACACCATTTTGTGAAAAAGATTGAAATTATATTGCTTTGGTATTCGTTACTACTTGTATAGTAAATGAATGTAAAAATGTCATTTTTAATAAAAAATTATAAAAGCGCCATCTATGAATAATTAGTTTCATATTTACGTTTAGAATCACCACAACGTGGTTGGGATTCATCTGAGCTGCTATTCTAAACGCTTTTGCGAACGTAGAGCAGCGGTTTCTAAATACAATAGTATGCTATACGATTGATAAATAATAAACACTCACAGTTGCATAGTAAAATAAGTGCGTAACAATTCTTGCCTCCTTCACCCTTTTCAACATTATTTTCCACTGCTCTCCTCCGTTCTGCTTAGCTTCGTCATACATGACCCGCGATCTATCAATCATGACAATTATATCCTTTTTGTATATAAAATACAGGAAAAGTTTTACGGTTAGACCGAGCCCCAGCAGTGTCGTGGTCAAAGCTTCAACCGACTTGGACACATCAGTAATATTTTCTTTAATAAAATAAAATCCGGACACCGAGTTGTAATTCATAAACAAAAATGTGATAAAACCATACACCGGCCAATATATTGTGCTGTAATATTTATTTTCCATGATTCCGAACCCAAGCCACTTCATAAGCCAAAGAAACAGTTGCATATTATCGTCAAAAGTTAAATTTTCAATTTGAACCATATTGAAAATCTGATTAAGCTTTTCTTTAGTAGTATGCACAGTAAACTTCTGTATATTACTTGTCATTTTTTTATTCTTTTATTTTTTTTTTTAATGATTTATTTTTTAACTTTTATCGTTCTTTTGCGGACGTCAATCCGTCACAAGTAATGTAAAACGAAATGATATTTTATCAAAGAACAGCGACATGTTTATGAAGTTTTCTAAATTAAAGAGCAGAAGAAATCGTTTTCTTGAATGGTAATTTAAAAGAATCGTTCGTTTATTGCATAAATCAAAGTAACACAACGCGGTTAAGTGAAAAACATTCATTATTTTATGGAAATTCAATCCTTGAGATTTTATTCCTTTGATCTAGTTACGATTGGATATATTATTTCTTGCGAGCAGTCATAAAAATTAAAGTTGATGGTATTTCAATATGCATTATATATTTTTTAAACGTGAATATTTTATAATATAATAATTTGTACGTACATCCATTGATTAATTGCAGAAACACAGTTTATAATGACGCAACTAGGAACGACCCATGCCTGTAAACTTCCCCACTAATTCGCTTAAAAATCCATGTTGAGTTGGATTACTTGGAATGAGTTAATAAATATCCATCCCTATACACATACATGTACAAACATACACGCGCATTTATTCATATATTATGTATTTTTTCAAAAGAGATAAGGCTATTCAGAATACAGAAGTCTAGGCATTTACATAGCGTATGATATGTCATCAGCTGGGTTAAGTTACCACCAGTGGCGAACAGTGATTTTATTTACAAGTAAGCTACAAAAAAATGGCATTTGTACCTACACAGTATATAATATAATACAAGTAATATCTTTATTTATATGATTCTTCTGTACGTGTGACGTCACTGAACTCCTAAACGGCTTAACCGATTTACGTGCGGTTTTCAGTGAAATGTAAATCTTTTTGCTGCGCGTGTTCGTAGATTTCAATCGAATCTGTAAAAAAAAGTTAGAAGCAGAAATATTTTTTTCATTAAAAATGGGGGGATATTGTTTTTTGTGTTTAAATATTTTTGGTTTTGAATGTTTACAAACAACATTTGCTTTTTATGCATCCCGATCAGATTCTTTATAATTTCTTCCCATTTTATTATTTTTACTGGAGTTTTGGTAATACTAAAATAATATTACCTGATATTTAATCCATTTTTGAAAATCGCTTTCATGAATAAAGTGCACCCCTGTTAGTGAGAGGAGCCGAGATTGACATTTGCAAAAAGAATTCAATATTTGAATATTAATAATTTTTAGATTTGGAATTCAATCATAAACAGCCATAAGTACCTAGGTACCTACTTATCAATGAAAAGTACATTTCCTAGCTAATAGCAGGCAAGCTAACGTTCGGGCAGAACAACGTCTGTCGGGTCCGCTAGTATACTATAAATTGCTTTTTTTTCTGTGGTTCTGTGTGAAACATCAACATCTCTCATCTATGAAATCAACTCAAACGTGGATTATTATTAACTTCGTGTTATATTATAGTATGTATTTTTGTGTATATATATATATATATATATATATATGTATGTATTCTCCATTACTTTTCTACATAAAAGTTTATAAAAAATAACAAAATGAATTCAGTTGGTATTAGATATATCCATTACGATTGATATGTTAACTGGCCTATTAATTTGTTCTAGAAATAAATAATGCCAAAAACAGCCACGTCGAGCACCGCGTGTCCTGCGAGATGACGCATGAAAGGTCATGTGTCAACTGTATCATCTCAAAGAAAAGTAACCCTTACGAAATAATGTTTGAAATACTGTTTTCCTAATCGAGAATCTTTAAATAACTTGTGTAATCTGCAAGCTTACTGTAGGAGAAAAAAACCACGACTGGATAGCTGGAATAATCGGGTAGTTTCTTGGCTCACTGCTGGCGCTGGGCGCATTTTATTAATATTTTTATTTAAGTGTATTTAAAAAAAAAGACAAACGGACAGTGGCAAATTATGAAAATTTTTGTTCAAAATATGTAGGATTAGAGGTAAGGTACTAAATTTGCAAGAAAACCGGGAAAAAATCATGAAATACTGGGAAAATTCTGGTTCTAAGGGTATATGGTCATATTTTAGGCGTTTCAAAGGTAATCGGAAAAGATACGTTATTTACATGAAAAAATAGTTCATTCCAGAGTTTTCACTTTACGCGATGTTAAAAAACTATAGAGAAATAAAAAGTTTACTCACATTCTTCTAATGATTTGCTATCTAATGGATAAAATCGTCTATTTTTCCGATCTTCCCTATTGTGCTATACAGGACCTCAGTTTGCGCGCAAAGGATCACGAGAAAGTAGACATAAATAGATTCAAATCCTGTCATAAGATGCACCACAGTCAGCATACAGATAAAATGAATCGTAAAGTTAATTTGATAATCAGGACTGTTACTTGTTGGCATCCCTATAAGGGTAGGAGCAAGGGGTAGTTCTCGTCTTTCGTAGTTCAAAATCGCAAACAATGTAAAGGCAAAAGTCACAGCTATCTGTAAACAACAATATAAATGACTTTTTTTCATTTAAATTATTTTTGACAATTCTTGATAAAATTCCATTATAATGATGGACTTCAGACTGGTGAATAGTCTGAAGATGCCCATTATACGTGGCCTATAAGGTAAAAGCGCTAATTGGTCAAATAAATAAGTGGAAGTGAACTAAGTATTTTTTAATTGTTAAGTTATTTATTTTACTATTTCACTACAATCAGCATTTCAAATGTATTTGATATAAAACATCTACATTAAAACATCTGTGGGGTTCATGGTCCATAATCGATGACACACACGTTCAAAATCATTTTACCTGAAATATAGTGCGACGACCGATGACGCAAGTCAGCGTTTTCTATTGAATCCAATACAACATATTATGCAAGTCTAAGAGTATTGCACATAACGACAAGCCCTGCAGGACATTTACATCGTTCCTACCATGGAGACGTGCAGAACAAAAAAAACGTGGCCTATAAAGAGACCACAAGACGTTGCAACGACCAATAGTCAGTTCAATCAGTCCCAGTGCAGCCAGTTCAACACCTCATCGCCGTAACATTCGCGCGACGTAATTCAATTCATTATTTATTCGCCATGTAATAAATACGCATTAAACAGCAACCTTGTGTCTTCTGTTAATCTCCAACTAGGGTAGGAGCCTCACTCCCTTTACAACCTAATCCAACAGTATAAAAAGATAATTATGAAATAACAACTTCGTAAAAAAATAGAAAATCATGAATTTGAATCAAATCACTCACACGTGGAAGGTTACGGGTTCGATTATCGTAGAGTATACAAAAAAAGTATGCGTTCTAAGGCCTGTGTGTTATTGCTGCAATTTATCACTGCCATTAGGTCTCTTTGACCTGTCGTGATACATACAATTTTTAAAAAGATTTCATTGTCAGCTTTTTTGGTATATTAATATTGTATGGCATGGAAAATACAATAAGTAAAATAAAACAAGACACAAAAGTTCATATTCTTAACCCTAAAATGCCCAATGTAGACGATCTGCTCCATACCGATAATTGCTGTGCAAAAGTAATTTCGTTACATACATGATTTCGTTTGTATACAAGCCTTTAAAATGGAATGTCAACCAGACGAAAGTGAACTTTCGCCACCTCCTTCCAAGCTGCTTGCGATATTTACGTAGTGTTTGGTGAAGATGCTACGGATTATTGATTAATTTGTTTTTTCATAATTAAGGAGTATACATTATTGACTGATTTATTGACAAATTACAACAGGAATGAAGAACATTTTAGAAAAGAAAATATGGAAGTCTAGGCATTTACAGGGCTTATGACCTGTCATTGGCTGATTTAAGTAGCCACATCACACACTGTGTAACATTTATCATTTTTCCTTTGTTTGAACATCCATATTTCTTTAATTCTTCCATCCGTTGATTTTAGTGAAGTAAAAGAACTGAAACCTTTATTGTTGCGAAGATATTCATCTGATCGAATTATTTCACATACTAGGCAACGCCTGAAAACGATTTCACAATTTTTAAACTTCTTTTTGGACCAGTTGGTTTTATTATAATATTTTGAGCTTGTCCAAATGTTTTAAGACAAAATACTGGATTTCACCTCCTAAGGAGTCATTTAGATTAACAAATTACAAGAGAAAGGGGAAAGTCTAAGAATTTACAAGGGTTTTGACCTGTTATTGGCTGGTTTAAGTGGCCACTTCACACACTGTGTAACATTCACAATTTTGCCTATGTTTGAAGATCCATATTTAGAGAGTGAAATCCAGCATTTTTTGTACAACATTTGGACAGACTAATTTGTAGTTTTTTGTGTCCTCTTGTTCTCTTCATTAAAAAAAAGGGTGAAACTTATATAAACATTCAATATTTCAATTTTCATGCCCAATGTAGACGATCTGCTCCATACCGATAATTGCTGTGCAAAAGTAATTCCATTATAATTTAGTTTAAAAAGTCGCCACCAGGGTAAAATTTTTCGATAAAATTTTTAACAAAAAGTCAGTTGCACGTATTCTGTCAGTGAATCGAGTTGTGGTCCCGTGGATCAGAGGTCCGGGGTTTGAACCCCACTCTACTTGATTCCTATTTTCTAATAATGAATTATTTACAACTCGTTTAAAATGCCCCCGAAAATCTAAATATTGAGTTAGATAATAAGAACGCAAATATTTTTTTTTCCTGATTTCTATGATCATTTTTTTTAGATTTGAAGTTATAATAACTGTTTCCGCAACTTTCATTATTATATAAAAAGATGTTCATAAGAATCGTTATTTCTTGTTTTCCTTACATTCTTGTATTTTTTAACCTTTTAATGCCCGATGTCGCATATTGTCCACATAAACTAAAATATAAAATTAAAACTGAAAAAAAAAATTTTTCATTGTTTTTCCCAGTATTTGCATAAAAAAACATACATAAAAATATGTTTTTGGTTAGAGTTAGAAAAATTGGGCATTGAAGGTTTAAAAACATCAGATGTTTTATAGAAAAAGCATAAAACTTCTTCTTTCTTTGCAGTCTCAATCCTGGGGATTGGTTTGCAGCAAAGTCCTGCTGAACTTCTTCTTCTTCTTTACTTCTTATGCAGATTATATTATTATTATTATTATTATTAGTGTGTACACGGCACGAATGCCTTTTATAAACATAAACATAAATACATTTAACATAATAGTGTTATATTACAAAATTATAAAATAACATAATAACAATAAACTCGTATCTATACATATTGCACAGTTTTTTATACGTTGTTCCATATAATAACTTTAAGATTTTAATACTTTACATACTTAGGTAAAAAAATAATAAGAAAAATGTAAAAATAATAAAAATAAATATAATAATATTAATATAATAAATAATTTTATTATTATTTTTATTTATTATTTACATACATTATTACATTTTAATTATTTTGAAAACATTTTCATTTTTTTTTTTACAGGACTCACCAAGCCAATTAATATAGCTTGTCGGTAAAGATCCTTTACATTAAATCATATGATAGCACTACATACTTGTATAGTAATATTTACTACTAACTTAAATATAAGGAGCGAAAAAAAAGTACTTGTAATTTATGCTTTCAAAAAAATATTAAGAAAAATGTAAAAAAAAGCAAAAAATAAGTGAATGATAACGCAATTATGAGATAAAAAATAAATAAATACAGAACCGGAGTACCAAAATTTAAAACAGAAGTGTGAACATATTTAATAGGCACAAAGCATTTTATTAAAAACATTATTTATTAACATATCCATATCTATACCTATATCTATATCTTAGTCTATATCTATATCACATCCTCATCCCAATAATAATATTATTGTATTTTAAAAAACATTGTACTCGCGGTTGAAAAATAAAACATTCGTGTCACAATCCTTGCTTCCTTCAGTCTGCTTGACATTACTCCCCAATCGTCTCTACTTCTTTTTGCATTCTCTACCATCGTTCTAGCTTTTTCCAACATACCCACAATGTGATTTCTGTAATACGTCATTAGAAACACTTTTTGAATTGATAAAACTGCCACCAAAGTAGTTGTCAGACACTCCGTTGTCTTGGCCATGTCATCTAGGTTGTGCTTTATAAATAGCGTTCCGGATAAACAATAATAACACCCTGATAGTAACGTAAACATGGCATGGTAAGGAAAGGGTTTAGTTGTTTTTCGCATGCTCACATTTATGCCAATTGTTTTTATTTATTTATTTATTTAACTTTTTGTACATAATGTTATTTGTACATTGGCGGGCTTATTGCCAAATGGCAATTTCTTCCAACCAACCAATAAAATAAAAGTTTTATTTTTATAATTCAAGTTACAGAATATATTCAATAGAACAAAAAAAAAAGATTAAAAAGTGAAAAATATATAAAAATAGAAATAAACGTATTTGCTTATAAATTACCTTAAATCAAAACTATTACTCAATGGGAAAAAGGAAAAAAGCGGAAAGAGGAAAAAGGAAAGGAGGAGAGATTAAGGAAGAGAAAGGAGATGTTTCTTCAGACGTGATTTAAACAGAGATAATGTAGTAACATCTTTGATGGTGGATGGGAGATGATTCCACAGTCGAGCCGCATGGACACTATATGAGTTAGAGAAGAAAGAGGAATTGTGTATGGGTATTAAGAGAGTGCCTTGAGAATGAGAACGAAGAGGTAAACCATGAACTGATAAGCGTTGAAATTTTTCACACAGGTATATAGGAGCGTTAGGACTATGAAGTACATTGAACAGAAGTGAGAGGGAGTGATAGTCTCTCCGCTGTCTAATTTTGAGCCATTTCAGTTGCCTACGATAATCAGAAATGTGGTCATATTTCCTAAGACCAAAAATGTACCTTATGCATGTATTCTGAAGTCGTTCAAGTTTATCGAGTTGCTCACCGCTTAAATCAGTCATGCTTAAATCAGTCAGTCATTAAATCAGTCATCAGCGTAATCTAGAATGGGTAGTAGTAATGCTTGTACAAGAGTGCATTTAGTACTAATGGGTAAGAATTTTTGCAACCTTCTAAGTGAGTGTAGACTAAAAAATATTTTGCGGCTTAATTCATTAGTATGAGCTCGCCAGCAGAGATGTTCATCCATTAGTACTCCTAGATTTTTTTTTAAAGCCAGACGTGGAGTTGCAGATGATCATCAAAAGTTAAATCATTTACATCGGAGAAATTGAAAACATCACGGGCCTTTTGACTCCGTTCAACTAATGTTAACTGTTTTTTCGATTCTTCCGCCATTTTGGTCATAAGAGTTACTTCAACTTCTTTATATAGAAAAATAATATTTTCGGCCACTTTTTCCGATGCACAGCTGCAAAGTGCTGAAAAATTTGTCGTGCACGAAATATATTTATTGAAATTTCAAGCCTAGTTAAAGGGTAGTATAATTTCGTTTTGACGTTTCGTGATTTACCAATTTTCAATGAACTGTAATTTATTTTATTCGCAAATTATTTGTGGTGAATAATTCTGTATTTCAAGACATTCAATCACAAAGTTCTCGAAAATTGTGAAGGTTATGCGCCAATCATAATTTGAAAAATTATGGTGTTGAAATGACGGAAAAGTTTCGAAGCTGTCTTTGAAAATAGGAAATAATTTGGAGAATGAAAAATTGAATAAATTTTAGAAATATTCGATTTCCATAAATTATCTACAATTATTCTACATTCTTAAAACCATTCATAATATTTTTCATGCATGTTCCTTTTGTACGTGAACAAAACTTTCTTCATTTCTGTTGTAATAAATTAATATTGATAACTTCCTTCCAGAAATTTGGACAATCTGAACGTACTTTTTTTTCCAGCTAATCAACAGGCTTATGAAAGCCCAAGATACAGATGGACATTAATGAGAAAATATATAATAACATATTACAACAGATATGAAGAACATTGAAAAGAAGGTAATATAGAAGTCTAGGCATCTACAGGGCTTATGACCTGTCAATGGCTGGTTTTAGTGGCCACTTTACACACTGTGTAACATTCACCATTCTGCCCATATTTTAACATCTTTATTCTTTCAATTCTTTCATCTGTTGATGTTTGTGATGTTTAAGAGCTGAAACCTTTATTTATGCGGGTAAGATTCATCTAATTGAATTATTTCACCTACATACTAGGCAACGCCTGAAAATGTTTTTTTTTTAAAGTTTCTATACTTCTTTATGGACCAGGTGGATTTATCAACAATATTTTGAGTTTGTCCAAATTTTTGTAACATGTAATATGTAATATGTTAATATAAACAGCTCCCCGGGGAGTTGAATCCAGTCCTTGTCTACAAAAATTTAGACAAACTCAAAATATTGTAAATAATAACAGTTTATCCAAACAATCTTAAAATCTATTTAAATTGACAAAAGTATAATTATGGAATAAAATAGGCTTTTTTGTTAATAAAACCAGCTGGTCCAAGAAGTAGTGTTAAAATTCTAAAGTATTTTCAGGCGTTGCGTAATATGTAGGTGAAATAATTTTGTCAGAATTTCACCCGCATCAATAAAAGTTTCAGCTCTTTAACTTCACAAAGATCAACAGATGGAAAAATTTAACATGATCAAACATAGGCAGAATGATGAATAGTACACAGCGCATAAAGTGGCCATTTAAACCAGCCAACGACAGGTCATAAGCCCAGCAATGCCTACACTTCTGTTATCGCGTATATAAAATGTATTTATCAATGTTTTATTTATTATTTATTTTTGCACCACAACTGGCCAGGAGCCTAATTACAGTGATAAACTGATCACAGAACACCAAGGCTTGGAAAAAATCAAATTTTAATTTTTGCGTTATCACCGGAAATCGAACCCGGAACCTTCAGTGCACGAATCAAGCGTCTTGACTACTATGCCAAAGAGGCCGCCGAGAATGTTGCAATAAAAAAACAATATTTTGAGTTTGTAGACAATGGTGGATTTCGCTAAAACAACGACACTTAAAACGGCCAATTATAGCTCAAAAGCCCTGTAAAGCCCTAGAACTCCATAAATTCTCCTTAAAAGTGTTTTCCCTCTCTGTTGAAATAAATTTGTGTCTGAATAACTCCCTCGGGAAAAAAATTGCATGTATTTTTAGAAACGCTTATAAAACTAATACTTATATGATTTTCGTAAATTTAACTTTGTAGAAATGTATGTACTTATTTCTATTATTTTATTACCAGCTAATAGCTGTTGGAAATTCTGAATTTTCCAGAATTTCAGGAAAACAGATTCGTTTAACGTTTTATTCCATAAATTAACAATTAAAGCCTTCCGTTCCACACTAATTGGAGGCGTCATGGCGTTATCGAGCCTTTTTTTCAAATCGACGCTTAAATTATTTAATTTCCCTCCATTTTGATCCGGTTAGGGAAAACAGTATACCTCTCGTAAATTTTACCACTTCAATTTGATAATTAAAGCTCTAGCACTATTATACCGGACTTTTAAAGGCTTTCGTACACTAACCTGTAAAACGAAGCTATTAAAAAAGTATTAGAATAATTATATTTCCATTCTGCAGTGTGCTGATATATAGGTACATACGGACCTTATTTATATCGTCGTGTTGACGTAATTTCAGGCAATACTGGACAAAATATTTTTGGTGATAATTAAAGTTTTGTCCGTGTTTTTTCCAATTTGAAATAAACACCAAAAATAAAACAAAATGGCGGAGGTTATGTCGTCCGTAATAATGTTTTTCGCTCTATAAGATATTTTGTTCACTTTTACGTTACGTACATGATTTCGTTGGTATACAAGCCTTCAAAATGGAATGTCAACCGGACGAAAGTGAACATTTTCGCCACCTCCTTCCGAGCTGCTTGCGATATTTGCATAGTGTTTGGTGAAGATGCTACGGATTATTGATTAATTTGTTTTTTTATAATGAAGGAGTATACATTATTGACTGATTTATTGACAAATAACAAAGGAACGAAGAACATTTTAGAAAAGAAAATATGGAAGTCTAGGCATTTACAGGGCTTATGACCAGTCATTGGCTGATTTAAGTTGCCATTTCACATACTGTGTAACATTTACCATTTTGCCTATGTTTGAACATCCATATTTCTTTAATTCTTCAATCCTTTGATTTTAGTAAAGTAAAAGAACTGAAACATTTATTGTTGCGAAGATCTGATCGAATTATTTCACATACTAGGCAACGCCTGAAAACGATTTCACAATTTTTAAACTTCTTTTTGGACCAGTTGGTTTTATTATAATATTTTGAGCTTGTCCAAATGTTTTAAGACAAAATACTGGATTTCACCTCCTAGGGAGTCATTTAGATTTACAAATTACAAAAGAAAAGGGAAAGTTTAAGAATTTACAAGGGTTATGACCTGTTATTGGCTGGTTTAAGTGGCCACTTCACACACTGTATAACATTCACAATTTAGCCTATGTTTGAAGATCCATATTTAGAAGGTGAAATCCAGTATTTTGTCTACAAACATTTGGACAGACTAATTTGTTGTTTTTTTTATGCCCTCTTGTTCTCTTCATTTGGAAAAAACGGACGAAATTTAAAATAACATCCAATATTTCGATTTTCAGATCATTTCCTAAAAATCGTAAATAACTTGTGTTGGAAAAATGATAATCAAGTTGTGGTGGGGTGAGATTTGAACCTCAAACCTTTGATCCGCGGGTCTACAATACCACCATGGAACGATAGCAGGGGCGAATGCTCCTTATAATCGATTACATGCAGCTTACCATATTTTTTTGACATCGTTAGTAATGTTTTATAATACTGTAGTATTATTAGGAAAAAACACATCACCAAAAAAATTTATTACTTTTCTTGGGTAGGTATATTTATATCATATTCCTTTATTCCATACAGCGACCAGTTGCGCCTCTATTGGCCAACATTATTACTACTGGATTACACGAGATTACTCTGCTCACTTTAAAATCACTAATTCAAATACGTCTTTAACCTAAAACTTTAGAATCTCGTTCGAAAAATTACACTTGCGATTACAGTAAAATCTTGTTGCTTTCATTAATGCAATTTAGTCTTTCAATACTTTGTCATAAGGGCTAGTATTCTTTAAAATACATCAATTTGACTTACAACAGTCTAAGGGAGGTGACAATATACGCACTCGTTATGTGTGAGAAAGAGATAACGAATATATTTTGTATGTCTTAACACGGAAGTTACAATAATGAGTAAGTATATTTTATTATATAAATAAAACACGAGTGATACTTTAATCCACTAATTTGGAATATCCAGTGACCGGTTTCATAGCTTTCGCGACATCTTCGAGACTGGTCACGAAAATGTCGCGAAAGCGATGAAACCGGTCACTGGATATTCCAAATTTGTGGATTAAAGTATCACTCGTGTTTTATTTATATAATAAATTACAATGAACTTCCATCAAGAATTTTCACTTACAAACTTAAATGTTTTAAATAAGTAAGTAAATGATCATACTTATGTTTCGGTGGTTTAAAAGTAAATTTGCTTTAAAATAAATAAATATTTTTATATTTTAATCGAAACGAATTGATATTTTAATCCATAATATAGTTTATATCCTTTAGTGGGTTTTAAAAAACAAAGATTCTATAATTGTTTTTGAATTGTAATTCGTTTTTGTGCATACGATGACAGTTGAATATTGTAGGTTATTCTTCAGTATCCATTTAAACTTTTAAAATTTTGTTAGAGTTATGATAAAAACGTTAGTAGTGTATAGTGTTAAGAATAAATATATATGAAGAATTATAATATGTATAACTTATGTCGTTTTGTAAATAATAATGTGATATAAAAGTCGATTAAACTATTATTCTTAAAACGTAATTTATGTTTTGTTTGGTATACTGTCGTACTCGGTAAGGAATACTTTTAAATTATTTAATTATTATCGTTAATTAAGAAATGGTGTTTTATTTCAAGACAAGTTATAATAGTCTGACTTAACCAAAGATGCACCGGTACGCTAATGAATTATCCAGTTTATTAATTACTTTCTTGACGCATATCCCAAAACGCGAAATAGCTGCGCGGATGGGTCGTTGCTTTCTTATAACGCAGGCGGCGGTTCGAGTCCACAGACGATCCAATTATTTTTTTTGCAATTATGTTTTTTTAAATTGTATTTTTAAATCAAATGTTTGTGCTACATTAGAAAATATTTTTACTGAAACTATTAGCCGCTGGAGCCATTTGTTAGGAGTTATTTATTGAATATAAAATAGACTTGTTTTTTATATGCCATACTACCGCTATGGACATTTTATCAGAATTTTCATAGCTTACCAATTTAAAAACTCACCGCTCGCCACTGAACGATAGCCCGGTTCTAAAGCAGAGATTTGTTTACCAGTCGTGTTTTACTTGTACTGGTATAAATCATTTTTAACAAAACTTAGTTGAGCAGTACTCAGAATAACAATACAAATTTAAGTCTGTTGTGAACAACAAATATGAAAGCTTTAAATTTAAATGCAAATCCGAACGCTGGAGTATAAAAGTTCGTTTCTTTGAATCTGAACATTATTTAAATAAATTATCATACTACGAGTGATTTATTTATTAAAGTGTTACGTTCTGAAACTATAAATTTATGGAATGTTCATATTGTTCTAGGGTTCCTGGTTCTATTTCAGACAAAGAACTATATTCTTCACCCGCCTGGACACACTTTTTTAAAAACTTTCGATTAAAAGATGAGTTTAAATCGGATCAATATATTCAAATATGTAAAAAAAAAACAACACCTCTGCAAAAACGTCGTGAAATAACGGATATAATTTTTCTACTAAAAATTGCCTCTGGTTCAATCGACTGCCTTGAACTACTACGCAAACTCTCTCTTAATGTTCCTTCCAAATTTCCAAGGAATAACCTTCTTCTTCATATACCTGTAAGATTTAGGTAGTTGAGGGTTGGCTGGAGTTCTTACCCCAGTTAATTGACAGAGAAGACACGAGGTTGCTGTTTAATGCGTTTTTATTACATGGCGAATAAGATACACTACTTGATTGTATAGCACGAGCGTAGCGGCGATGATCTGTCCTGCACTACTTTTATATTTCGCAGTCAGAACGACTGCCTATTGCTGCTCTTGCGTAGTGTTCCTGGGAAAAGATAACCAGAGTAGTTTCTCGTTATCTTCTCTGGGGGATTTTTCTGTCGAGGCTACCTTCCCTTCGCTGGTTGGTTTTGGTTTTGAGGAGCCAGAAACTCGCCTTTCATCCTCTCGTCATCTGCTGTGATCACACCATTATGAGTGATTCCATTGCTCGGGGTTCGTGGCGTCGACGCTAACGAGTGGGACTAGTCAGTAGTGTTACCGGTGGAATGCAACTGGACGTTTGCAGCATTTTATAGAATCGCATCCTCCAGCAAGATTCACTGCGACCCTATTGACAGTTCGAACCCCAAAGCGTAAGACCTTATATACTCTAAGCGTATGACTGTGATCACCTTTCTCTTGTGTAACAAATTATCTAAATACTCTACATTTGGTTAACATATGCAGTACACTATGCACCACTGGGTGCAAAAAGCGGAATGATTATGATAGTCTTCAGTCAAACTAGTTTTGGATTAAATCTTTTAACCGTTTTTGAAAAATACGTTTACTGGTAAAATATTGATTTTTCTTAAGAGTAACTGATCATTTCCTTTACATTCAGTATTCCTTATTTTATTTTTCACCGAACATAAATTTGAGCATCCAAATTTCTACTTAAGTGATTTTTTTTGTTGAATGTACGTTTGTTCCCATATCTAGATGCAATTAATAAACTATTAACAATTTTAATTATTTTTCAATAATTTGTATATTTTTCATTCCAATTCAATTATTTATTGATTTTTTTTAAAATTGACAGGACATTTTCATGTCTTGCACCGCATGTGCAATTAGACGATGTTTGAGTAAAAAGAAAGGAAAAAAAGTACCGGCTATTAAAATCTTTCACCCTCTAAGTTCTTCTAGCGTCCCTTTATTATAAGGCTTGTAATAATTGGTTATTAGCACGTCCAGAAGACGATAACGAGACTTTAACTACCACGTGTAGGTTAGTATTATTACTACCAACCCTTATGCCAAGGGAACTGCATAATATATCAACCCCACAGATACATGAAGTAACTATGTAATATATCTATCTGTTATATTAAGGCTTTTATGTAACTTATTAATTATTTTAGGTAATTAATTACGTTCAATTAGGTACGTAAATATCTTTTCCAAAAATTTGAAATGCCTTTGATTTCAGGAAAACGCAGCAAGTTGACGACGAACTGACTCAAATTCTAACCGATCGCGGTAGTTTTACGAGCTATCTTTACAGCTTTAAACTTTTAGTAATCAATGGCTGTCTGTGTGATTATGAGACATTACAAGATGTTCTTCATTTGTTGGTGCATTGTTCTTTTTAGTTTTGAATGTATGAGCTAGAGGCGCGATGTAGAAGTCTGAGTCAGGACCAGGGAGATATCGTAACCGTTAGTACTAATAAAGTGAGGTTATAGCACACATAAAAAAACAGTAAAGCCAATTGTTGAAATGAAAAAAAGATGAACACAAAATGCCTTACTTTGTCTAAGTGGGACAGAAGGTCTGCTGATGTCTGTCAATAGTCCGGCTTCTTCTAAATGAGTTTTATGCGATGTAGAGGCGAATCGTCCATATCAGCGATTATGTACACGTTACCTTTATATTTAAAAAAACCCATTTAAAAATTGATTAAAAACGTGGTTTTTCACTGCGATATTCCACGTTCCTGGACTGGCATCCAAAACGTAAGGCTGATCTTTACATTCATGATACAAATAATCAAAATATACTGCACGTAGGTATATCCAACAGGTGCTATAAGATGATGATAATGATATTTTCGTGTACATATTTGTGTATAAAACGTAAAAAAATTTACCTTGCATTGACATTTTTTTAGCCTGCCCTGATGACAAAACCTGGCTACGCTTCATCGTTTCAAGCTCTCTGAGATCGACAACTGCCCATGCGACGATGAAACTCCTCAAAATGTCCCTCACCTGTTTATGCATTGCCTTTTTTCTGCTTTCAAAGACAACAGCTGGAGACGCGATGTAGAAGCCAGGGTGAAGATCTTTGCGACATCCCATCGGTGATACATGATCAATATAGTGCAGGCAATTGGTAAAATAAACCAAAGTAGAGAACAAAATACCGAACACTATTTTAGTGGAACGGAAGGCCGGTTGACAACTGTCAACAGGACGGCTTCTCCTGAAGAGTTTTAAGTGGTTTCCTCTCCACATAAGCAAATGCTAAGAAGTACCTGATTGGCCCACATTAGAATATCCTTCCTGATTTCAACAGTTTAGCTAAAATAATGTAATATAATAGTAGAAAAATCTTATTTTTGAAATATAAACCTTGTATATTATACCCAAGGTAAAAAATAGTGCAACTCCCAAATAAATAAAAAATATATCAAAAAAACCTAGCTACGGCCCTGGTCATAAGCCCTGTAAATACCTAGATATGTAAATTCCCTTTTCAAAAATGTTTTCCATCTCTGGTTATTTATCCAATATGTCTATCAACCTCTCCCAAAACCTCTCTTAACCGTGTAATCTTAAAATATTTGTACACCTGTCCACAATTGACAGGTAAAGCACCCGTTTACCCTAATTCATATTAACTAACTCGGGGTTCGGGCGTATTGACCACAAATCTGGATCGGTTGTTACCCCACACTCGGTATTGAGACCTGTGATGGAAATCCACTTCAATCTCTTGATCACTGTCCCACTGTGCCTACATATTAAATCTGTATTACATAGGTCAGAAAACTTAACAAGAATTTTGTCAGAATCCTGAGCGGAAAGAGAGAGCTCAGTGGTTTTTTCATATTCTTTTATTTGTAAATAGACTACTAAAATATGTCCAAAAAAAATTTTGTTTTTTGTTTCATATTTTTTTTTTTTAAATAAATTTTTACGTTCTTATAATTTACCCAAATATTTCATTTTGAGGGCCATTTTCAACGAGTTGTAAATAACTTTGTATTTTTAAATCTTTGTATTTTTTCAATTACTCTGGATGTAACGTCTCAAGTTCTCGTCCCCTTCTTCTCGTTAAGATCTGCTGATTGTTCAGTCGACTAACCGTTAACCGAAAATCTATAACAACTTTCTTATCACAATATTTGAGTTTGTCGAAATGTTTGTAGACAAAAGACTGGATTTCACCCCCTCGGGAGTCATTAAGATTAACAAATTACAACAGGGATGGAGAATACCTTAAATAAGGGAATATGAAAGTCTAGGCATTTACAGGGCTTATGACCTGTCATTGGTTGGTTTAAGTGGCAACTTTACACACTGTGTAACATTCACCATTTTCCTATGTTTGAACATCCATATTTCTTCAACTCTCCCATTTGTTGATTTTAGTGAAGTTAAAGAGCCGAAACCTTTATTGTAGTGAAGAGATTCATCTGGATGAATTATTTCACATACTAGGCAACGACTGAAAACAATTTTTCAATTTTTAAACGTCTTCTTGGACCAGTTAGTTTCATTACAATATTTGAGTTTGTCCAAATGTTTGTAGAAAAAAGACTGGATTTCACCCCTCGGGAGTCATTAAGATTAACAACATAGGCAAAATGGTGAATTTTACACAGTGTGTAAAATGGCGATTTAAACCAGCCAATGACATGTCATAAGCCCTGTAAATGCCTAAACTTCTATATTCCCTTATTTAAGGTATTCTCCATCCCTGTTGTAATTTGTTAACTCTCTTATCATTGGTTTATTCAGAAGAATAAGTGACGACATTCGTAGTAGTCCGTTTTTATTGAAATCATTTTAATTCTTTTTTTCACACATTTTCAAGAAACTTCGCCGTGTAATTTAACGCATCAATTTTTACCACGCCTTGGAAAAAAATATCAAATTTTCTGTAGACCTGATTTTTTTCATTCTTAGCGAAAAATCAAACACCTCGTCAAGAGTGCCACAAGTTATAAGACCAATCAAAGGTTGTTCAATGATCTCCCACTAACCATCATTAACATGAAAGATCTTCAAATGAAAAAAAAAGAACTTAAGAAATATCTTCTTAATACTGAATAGTGCCTGTTTTTAAATAAATTTGTAAAATATAAATAAAATAAATGTAATATAAACCTGTCATAAAAAAAATGTGTCCTACCGAAAAGTCTTTAGACTCAGTGGGTGACAAATTCTTATATGTATTTTTTTAAAATTAAATAAACGCTTCTCTGCAGCACTGAACCTGAAAGTGCCTGCTTATAAAGACTAGCGTTATTCTTTGTCGCGCATTCACTCTTAAAATAAACTGATTGAGCGAAAATATAATATTTATTTACAATCAAACCGTGATAACATGTAACAATGAGGAAGTTCAGTGCTATGGCAAATATATGAAAAATGCTTTCTTGTACGCCGCAAAAATTTCAACTTGATCATGATTATAATACCAGATAAAATGTAAAATTTAGAATCTCATTTAAAACAAGGGCGAAGTCACAAAATTATATTTTATGCAAGGTAGGTATTTTTTTTTTTATGGAATGGGGAAAAACATCCATTAACAAATGTATTTTAAAATTCTGACTAAGATTAAGACATATTATGTTAAATAATTTATAAATTAAGTATGTGTATATATTAGACCACACATAAGAATTTTTTTTATGTGTGCCCTATTTCATGGTTCAAAATAATAAAAATTTATTATAAAATTAAATTATTTAGTGATAATATTTAAAGAATTAGCATTTGTTAAAATGTTTATAATTTTACTTAGATAATATTTTATTTTATTTGTAATAATAAACATAGATTGACAACATATTATATTCCCAGAGGCTTTACTTATAAACCTGGTATAAAATTACTAGGCATTGTTATAGAATAGGGATGAGAATACCCTTAAAGGTATATAACTAGAGTAAACATGACCGTTCGAAATATGGTCCATCAACCTGCAGCCAATTGGCATATGTTTGACAGAACGGACTTTAGTCTTTTGCGAGCAGTCCCTGGCTATTTTTTAACTTTTGTCTCCTCGCTACTACTTTAATGCCTTTTTTAATTTATGTTTCTTACCTTAATCAATACTTGTTAAAAACAGTTATTTTAATGTCAAACGTCTTATTATGTTACCAATTCGTGAGTTATCTCCTGTCTCTGTCCTGCTCAGTTTTTTGGACGTATAGTGAAGCAACAAACAAAGGTGACGCGTATGCGAAACGAAGTGACATAATGAATAAAACTTACAGTAGACCGATGTAAACAGTCCTTGCTTTTTACTGTACTACGTGTTTTTCTTGCCAAAGTCGACGTGATATGACGTGATGACACTTGCTCCCTCCGCTGGTCATTCTCTTTCCCTTGAGGACGACTTTTTAGCTCGAATTTGTATGGAGTGTCATCTCTTTATATTATATCTCAATGAAGATACCATTCGTATTTTACCACTACAAAAATGATGGTATTTTTTATATGTATACGGCCTAAGCCAATTCCAACAGTTATATGAAGAAAAATATGTACAAGAAACTAAACAAAAAATAACATAAAATTTTGTGGCAAAGACAAACAAGGCCAATAAGTAATAGTAAATAATATATTCATAAACACGATCAACAAATAAGACATCGAGCTGACTCGTGCCAATCCACCTTCATCTCTCGCTGTATTAATGACGAAGAGATCTATGAAAAGCCGGAAGATCAATATCTAAGAATTGCTCGACTGTGGAATCATCTCCACTACCAAAGATGTTACTACAGAATCTCTGTTTAAATCACGTCTAAAGAAATGCCTTCTTTCTCTTCTTTAATCTCTCCACCTTTCCTCTTTCCTCTTTATTCCTTTACCCGCTGAGTAATAGTATTGATTTCAGGTAATTTATATACAAATATAGTAATTTATATTTTTGAACATATCTAGCTTTTTTATTTTTTTTCTATTGAATATGTTTTACGACTTGAATTACAAAAATTAAACTCTTATTTTATTGGTTGGTTGGAAGAAATATCCATTTGGCAATAAGCCCGCTAATTTACAATTTAGATAATTAACAAAAAGTTGAATAAATGAAAAAATAAAATGTAAATAATAGTTGAAAAAAGGAAAATGATAGGAAGGGTGGAGTATAAATTTACCGAGTACAGGGTGACCATTTCAATAGAACATTGTATACTGGGCTATATTAAAAGGTTGTTAGATTATTGATTAAAGGGAAATCATTTTTCAAAGCCTTTCATGGAAATATTTCCCTATTATTCACTTTTCGGATTACTTTTCTGGTCCATGTCATACTTTCGTAACGCACCTCTAATGGATATATTCTACCCTCGGATCAGAGCTAAGGGTTGGAGAAATTATTCAATACCAATATTGTTTCGGGCGACTGAACGAATCCTACTTCGTGGTGTAGTGGTTAGCATATTCGACACCACGCTCAAGGTACAATTCCTGGAAAGATAGAATTTGAAATGTGTGAGGTATTTGTATTTATTTCGACCCCTTCAACGTATAATATCGTAACTAACAAATGAGTGATTTCGGGTTTTTTATTTTTTTCGTCTATATATTATTATATCTTTCATTCCAACGAAGAAAGAAAAATACTTAGCCATTAGTTAGGTTTTTTTTGGGATGCATATTTTCATATCTCATATTTTTTTAGAAAGTATGTTATGGGATAAACCATTGCGATAATTTTCGTGGGACAAAAGAAATGACCGGAAGCCGCATAAGTGTTATTTACGATTTTGTTCTTAGGACATTGTTTTTCATTTACAAATACTTTTTTTATAAAATAAATCCCCATTATGCGACAAATACAAGTATTCAACTAATTAGAACGCAAATAATGTGATTAGTCTTAGAAACTAAATCTCCACTCCGTACAATAGAAATAGAAAGTCTAAGAACAGATTCATCCTTCAATAATCAAAACCTATATTTGTATGAAAGACTGCAAAATGCCTGATCTAATAAACCGACTAATAATATTATATTTGTTTGATTTTAGTAGAAATATTTCATATTCGTCACGTACCTAGTTGAATACTAGCCACTTTAATTTTATGATAAATTATTATAAACTTTACTTTGTTATATTATATTTATATTTAGAACATAAGATTTTCTCACGTTTATTGTTATCTTTTATTTGTCATCTTAGGTATGTTATGTTTCTTTTTTACTTTTTTGTTGTTTTTTTTAATATTTTACTTTCACTAAATTGTTAAGTTTCAATTATTTAACTTTATTTCATATTTTTATTTTTTATTTATTTTATTAATTTTACAATACGCTTAAGGGGCATTTACAAAAAATATGCAGGTAAGTACAAACATAGTAAGGAATAATTTTGAAAATAAACAACATTTTTTTTGTAAATATGTAAAAAACAAAAAAGCCTGATGCAATGCAAAATAAAAAGTGAAACTTTGTATAGTAAAAAAGAAAAAAAATAAAATGGATATAAGAAAAATGATAGAATTAAAAATCAAATTGTATCGATAAATAACCTGTAAAGAATTTAAGCAAAAAAATGGTATTAACAAATTATTGTTAAAAACAAATAATAAAAAATAGTTTACAGTAAGTATATATAAGATATTAATATAATATACGTTACACAAAAATATATGATAAATTAATTTCAGAAAGAGCTAAGAAAATAATAATACACATTAAAAACGGAGAAAAAATTGCATTATTATTGCATAACGAATTGTTTCTGTAAAAATTTTTACTGTAAAAGGTTCTTTGAACTGTTGATAAATAAATAAATAAACAATATACAGAATACCAACATGTATTATCTTTAGTGATTCTTATGATTATTTGTGTCGGAATGTGTATTTAACTACATTTTTTTATCAATTGTCGCGCGGTATGGTTAATAATCCTGAGATTATGATGACCATTGGTATTTATGTTTTTACCTAAACATCATGTTTTATTTTAACCTGTCGATGGTTAAGCCTGTTGGAAAGGTTACCGCTACTCCGTAAAATGGGCTCCAGATACTTGATTTGAATTCAAGTATGATCCTTACAAGTGATACATTTCAAGTCTTGAAATAATGATACTGATTTAAAATTATTGACCCTTCTTAAAATATATCCAAACGATTTCATTGCTCTGTGCGTAATCTCACGAGGTACAAATGTCAATTTTTAATCAAATACAATACCTAGATCCTTGATTTCAGATACTCTTTGTAAATCATGTTGATTTATAAGAGTATTATGCTCAAATAACAAACCAAATTAGATAGTTTTAATGTATAAAAAAATAATTGTAAAATAATTATCTTTTTAATTATAAGACTCATATTAAAATAGCATATCTAGGACTACTGGTGTTTTTTTTAATTAAACCAAAGTGGAATTTAGATTTTTATTTCATTACTAATTTATGAGACGAAAGTGGACTTTATTCACGTATAAAATAGCTTTTTGCGATAATTTCGGCAATTTTTACTTCAAAACGGAAAAAGTAGGCTTCCTTATTTTCCTTTAAGGCACAGATATTATGATGAGGAATGTGAGATAAGATAATGAGTTTTGGTATTAAAAAAACGTTAGAAGTTGAATTATTCGTTTTTCTGCCTGTATATCATACGCGGTCCGTCCAAATATTAGATGAAACCAATGCTTCCCTAAAAAAATGACTTCTAAACAAGTATCTCTTACATTAAATATTTTGCTTTTGGTTTGTTGTTTTAATCGTAGAGATCTGAGATGGATTCCATGTTTGGTTTCGCCACATTTTCTTTGTTGGACTTGCTGTCTACTGGGCCCTGGTTAAGATGTTGCAATTTTTACTGTAGATAGGTACCACATTATGGTCTCCGGCCCAACATATTCAATATTCATCATTATTCAAATGTATAGAACAAAAAAACAAAAATATAATAGCCGAACTCTCAGTATTCATGTGCTTAGATATTTTCACGTCTCATCGCGATCGCGAATCGGTTATTTTTGCGATTAATAATTCATTTAATCCACTGTGTCGTGTAATAATAATCAAGAAACCACGTCAAGTGCCTTTCTTTCCTGACCACAAGATCTGATCTGATCCTGACTGCCACGAGACAAGTTCCAAACAATAAGGTACCAGAACCCCATTGCAAGGTAGAACATTGCATTCATTGTATTAAGGTTCGGTGGCAAAGCATAAAGATAACACATTCCGCGAACCAGACAATTCCGAGCGTTCATCTGCCAATGGGCAAGTGGCGCGATCAATGTTTATTTATTAATAACTTCTAAAAAATTTCGACAAACCCACACAACCTTCCGACTGCGCAGTAATGCGCGGACTGGTACAAAATACACTGCGCTCTCCGTGGTCGAATATGGAACTGCGTAAATGTTTTAGTTCTTGGTGATCTCTCTGTACAAAATTTCGCAAATCCGCGCGTGCGCAAATCAAGATCTTTAGTATTTGTGGAACCAATTGTAACCTACACATCCAGGTTAATTTTCCATGTATTTTGACGGTTTTATGACAAATTTGGCTCTTACATTGGTTAACATGATGGCATTTAATATAAAACTACGAAATATAACACTTTTATGCCGAAATTATGGCATAGAATTGCTTTTTAGTTTTTTTTTAAGGACTTAATTTGAATTTTTGTGTTAAAGGCATAAATTTTACCTGTGTATTTTAACTGAGTTCCAGCTGACTGCTACCCTAATCGAAAAACTCAACGCGCGCTCCAGCTGTATAAAGTTGAAAAATAGCCCACACTTCGTTATCTGAATTCGGTTATAAAATGAATTGTATGTAATTAATTTATATCCCTTTTTATTCCCACTATCCAGCAGGCTTGCAGAGCGCAATACTAAATAAGGCAGATTAAGGAAGACGTTTATGTGCTGGGGATGATTCTATGGTATGATTAAATAAAAGACAATGAATTCTCGCCATTGTGAGCAGTAATCTGAAATTAAGAGACTATAAAACTGATATATACGATACGTAAAAACAGGTGATAAACGATTAATATGGAGACTGCCATTTTCTTTTTAAGTGCCCATCAAATGGAATACGGTCTTTGTCATCTCTAAAAAATATTTTATTTGTATTTTTATTGAGAGGATTCTCATATTTTATCCGACTTCTTTGAGTGCTGAAAATTATTATGAAATTACATCGTTTTATTCTCCAATTTATCAGAAGTGCTATTCTGAATCTTCACTACTCCTTAGAGAGTGGTTAATTTGCGAATGTTTATTTTGTGCTTCACTGATGATTAAACGTCAAACCATGAATAAATCTTTTTTAAAAACCGGAAAATCACTCGTACGTTTTGGTCAATTCAACGTAATTAAGTGTTTTGGGTAATGTTTAAGGTCGCAATAATGTTCTAAATGAAAATAATCATGTTTAGATTCACGTGTTCGTATTTTTACGTTATTTTTTGTTTATTAAAAAAAAAAGACGAAATAAGTATAAAATTACAAATGTTTTTTAGGTATATAATTAATTATAACATTTTTACCTCTCAATTAAGTGAAAACTTGTGTTTGTTTTACTTTGACTTTTTTTGCTATTAAGAAATGGATTGTGGAGGTGGGTTGCGCACGGATCAATGAGTGGATCAAGCCAAATAGGTTAAAATTTGTGTACTGTTTATGAAATTTGGTCTACAGGTCTATATAAATTGGTTTTGCTTTTTATGATTATTTTAGTATATATTGCTTATTATGTTTATGATAATAAGGTTAATTAGATTAATTACGTTTTTATTTTATTATTATGTTAACTTTGTTAAATAACTAATACAAGGCGTGTTTTACTTATTGTAAAAGGTTTTCCTTGGCACGGGATACTCCAGTGAGGGAACATTGTTCTGTATAAAAAAAAAAGAATACAAACATTGTAAAAGTATAAATTAATAAATATGTATACAGGGTGTTTTTTAAACCCTGTCACATCCAAAACCACAATGATCAGTATGGGCAAGAAGACATATAAGCATATTTTAAAAAATATTTAGAACGAAGAAAATTTAAAAAATTATATTTTTAAAAAAATCAAATAGTTGCTTACTTCTGCAGGGGTGAAACGAGGGGGTTGACGGTGTTTCAGACTGCTCCCTCCCCCCGTCTTGTTTCCCCCTTGCAGAAGTTAGCAACCATTTGGTTTTTTTTAATATTTTATTTTTGAGATTTTAGTCGTTCTAAAAAGTTATTTTAATGTGCCAATATGTCTTCTTGCTCATACTGATCATCGTGGTTTCTGATGTGACAACGTTTTATGAACACCCTGTATATATATCTGATTATATTTTATTTACATTACATTTTTACTTTAAAGAGCAAATTCCTCAAAATTTGTTATTATATTCTCAAATATACAAAATTTTCCACTGTATGGAATTCAGAAAATGGTGGTCTCATGTGTTTTTTTTATTTAGACTTAAATGTTTTAATATTTGCTACTTAAAGATTTCTGAAAGATTATCAAAGTTTTTTTTCCCAACAAATGAATAATGATTTAAAGCCGCAGTTGTGTTGTATCTGTGTAAAGGTAAACTATTTGGAAATCTAGGGTTTCGAGATTTTTTTGAAAATTACTGGGGTTTTTTTCTTTGAAAGTTTGCATAGTGGATGTTTCATGTTAATGTAAATCATCATTATGGTCATATATGAAGCAGAGTGTAGTCAGATGCAAAAAAAAACAAATACTCTTATTAACCTTACTCTAAGACGTAGAGAAGATTCAAAATATCAACCCAACATTTCTTTTTAAAGCTTCAATATTATATACCTGTTAGTACTGTCACATTTTTATTTATTTAATAGAATACATTTTATTGAAGCACAATTATAAATTTTCATGTTTCGACTCGCTGAAAAATGCCATGTTAAGTACATAATAATTTTTTTTTTTTTTTTTACAAATATCACTTAAATTCAATTTAACCCTTAAATACGAATATACGACACATCATCATCGTTCCTCTTACCGCACTCGGGGATGCATAAGGCACTGCACTGGTGAACCAGATGCAGCGTATTACAATCATCTGTAGATGACATGTAGGTAAGATGATCAGGGACAATGAAATTTGTCAGTTTAAACATCCATTAAAGTTAATATTTCACATTCAACCCGCCAGGAATCGAACCCAGGATCTTAACAATGGTAGAGTAACACGCCAACCACTACACAATGGTTTGGATTTATCTCAACTCGATTTCCTGATTTAGGATTTCCTGAGAGCAGGCATCGAGTCGAAAACATTCGTCCAGGATTTTGGTTCTATTTCACATACAGAACTACTTATTTTGAATTTTATGACAAGTACGAAATTCGCACATTTTAAAATTATTTGATATCTTTGAATTATAATGAAAAAATCTGTTAACGTTATTTACGTGATCCCATTGAATTGTCGTTGCACTATCAAACAGCTCCAAGCATAAGGGATGTTCAAACCAAAATCTATACAGGGGGTGGCTTCTCAGTTTAACTAAACTTCTACCTGACTACGTGAGATAAGCCAACCAATTATGCATACACTGGCACTGCATCGGAGCCTACACAAAGCCTTTATCTTGCTTCTATATGGGGGTGCTTTGATTTACAAAAAATGCATTTTTGTGTTTTTTATCCTACTACAATCATCGGACTTTAAAAATAAAAAGCGCAGCTGCCAGTATCGTAAAATCTTTTTTTTTTGCATATATACTTGAAAATTAGCGTCAGTCATGTAGCTGTGGATGACGTCATTAAAACGTTGTCTGCACAAACCAATGGCGCTGGTTCTTTAGAGAGCGTTCATTGTGAGCAAAACGCCAAACTTCGGTGACGCCATTTATAGGACGGCCGTCATAAAATTGCTAACAGTTTTCTGACGGTTTTTTCGTAAAGCGGTGAACGTTTTTGCCTGTCAAAGTTGTCAAAATGAGTGCAAACGTGATGTGGACTATTAAATTTGACAAAATGGTGATTAATTTTGTAAAAAACCTTGTAGCTTTATTATAACGCGAAGAGCAAAGACCATAAAGACCCAGTTAAGACAAAATTTGTGGAGAAATATTCGGACAACACTTGAGATATTAGATACATACTATAACGTAAATAACAAAAAATGATTGAAAAATAAAAAATGTTTATTTACTACAAGAAAAATGTTTATCGTCTTTTTATAGTATAATTTTTATATTTTAAAACATTTCTTATAATGATGTTATTTCTACGTAATTGATTTCTATTTAATGACTACTGAAAAATATATAAATTTACAATAACTTACTGTTCTTTAAAAGAAATAAAATATTTTCTTTGATTATTAAAAAATATATACATGAAAATTAAAAATAATTTGTATTATTATTTTCTTCACAAACTTTGTATACTTTGGAAATCTCTTATTGGTTCTGAGTTTACACACTATATCTGTTTGTTTACGACAAATATGTATGTAGAACTGTAAGTTTCTCAAATAAAATAAAATAAAATATAAATCTCAAGTTGTGTGATCAGCCTGACTTTAACTCTTAAAAGACTGTGGTAAATAATCTCTTTCCGCGCGGTGATGTAACATCGTGTTACCACTAGCAAAAGACGGAATATTTTAACAATGTTCCCCACAATTTCACAAAAGTCAACAGATGGAAAAGTTGAGGAAATGTGGATGTTCAAACATGGGCAGAATGGTGAATGTTACACAGTGTGTAAAGTGGCCACTTAAACAAGTCAATGACAGGTCATAAGCCCTGAAAATGCCTAGACTTCCATATTCCCTTCTCAAAAACGTTTTCCCTCTCTGTTGAAATAAATTATATTATGAACAACTCCCTAGGGAGAAAATCCAGCCAGTCTGCAAGCATTTTTACATACTCAAACATTGTTGAATTACTACCTGGTAAAAGAAGAAGTATAAAAATTGGAAAATTGTTTTCAGGCGTTGCCTAGTGGGTAATTTGGTTCAGCCAGATGAATCTCACCCACGTGATAAAGGTTTCAGCTCTTAAACATCACAAATATCAACAGACGGAAGAGTTGAGGAAATGTGGATTTTCAAAAATGGGCAGAATGGTGAATGTTACACAGTGTGTAAAGTGGCCACTTAAACAAGCCAATGACAGGTCATAACCCCTTTTAATGCCTAAACTTCCATATCCCCCTCTCAAAAACGTTTTCCCTCTCTGTTGAAATAAATTTTAATATGAACAACTCCTTAGGGAGAAAATCCAGCCAGTCTGCAAGCATTTGGACACACTCAAACATTGTATCATCAAAACTAGTTAAATTCTCATAAATAAAATTATTTTTATTGTAAAAAAAACTAATGTATGCATTAGTCACAATTTGTCAAAGTAAAAAACATTCTAACTGTTGTGAGGATTTGATTATTAACTTTTTTCACAAAAGTTCTATTATATCAGTTTAACTTTTCTATGGCTGGCTGCTTTCTTCATAACTACGTTCGAATAAAAATCAATAAAAAAGTTAAATGTATGATTTTTATTCTAGCGCCCTCGTATAGTATACAACTATCTACAAAAAACAATTAAGTTGTATCCGTGAGTAATTACCCAAAAATTATTCCCATAAGACTTATGACATATAATTACAATGGAGTTGAAGATGAACCCATTTACGTCAGCGACAATGCTTCGATATCGATAAACCACCCCTACCCCATCATATTGCGATGCACATGTTTGTTGTATAATGGTGATGTCATGTCCATATTACAAACGTGTTTGTACCTACTCGGTGTCCAATTATTGACAACACTTCACTTCAGACAGAATCTCGTCCAGGAATATAATTGATCCGCTCAACCCCCGTGAGTCCTTGAGCGTTCATTGATCTATCCACACAATAACGCACCGTACGAGTACACAACCGCAGGTTCGGAGGGAACTAATCGACAACTGCCTGTCTGACGATTGGACATGGAAATTTTCCTGCGAAATCGGAATACCTGTTAATAATAATTGATAATGATGCGAATTGTAATATTTTAGGCGAATTATTTTAAGCGGACAAAGGCAACCTCTTCTGGCTCTTGCTAGAGCATTTGGACATGCTCGACGGATGTACTCCCGGTATTAACATACTTGTTCCTTTTGAATCTGGGGGTCCAGCGACGATCAGCGATTTCCACTTAAAAAGAAAGCGTGGAATGTCTCAATCAAATTTTAAAAAAACATGCTCTTATTGATGCTTGGCAACCGCGATGGGAATTTCGCCCTTACCTTTCTTTTTTTTCCTTCAACCCGTCAGCCCTTAAAATCTTCCTGGGTTATCTCCGATCACTGTACTATGCAGTTTTTATCAGATGGTAAATTTATCACTATTTCTCATTCTTCATGAAAATATTCGCATTAAAATCACGATTGCAATATCACTTTCTGAATATTTTTGTTTTTTTAATTCTCCCCCTCTTTCCTTCCCTTTTTGTCCCTTGCTTTCTTTATAGTTTAGTGCAGATATTTAGTCAATTTCTATTTCTTAAATAAAATACATGTATAAACATATTAATGTTTTGTTTTAAAATTAATATATTATTAACGTATTACAACAGAGATGAAGAACATTTTAAAGAAGGTAATATCGAAGTCAAGGCATCTACAGGGCTTATGACCTGTCATTGGCTGGTTCAAGTGGCCACTTTACACACTGTGTAACATTCACGATTCTGCCCATATTTGAACATCTATATTACTTCAATTCTTTCATCTGTTGATGTGTGTGAAGTTAAAGAGCTGAAACCTTTATTTATGCGGGTGAGATTCATCTAATTAAATTATTTCACCTACATACTAGGCAAAACCTGAAATTTTTATTTTTTCAATTTCTATACTTCTTCATGGACCAGGTGGATTTATCAACAATATTTTGAGTTTGTCCTTTTGTTGTTGTAAGTTGGTATACCTTCTTTAAAATGTTCTCCATCTTTGTTGTAATATGTTAATGTTAACAGCTCCCCAGGGATTTGAATCCAATCCTTGTCTACAAAAATTTGGACAAACTCAAAATATTGTTGGTTAATATATTATTCCTACAATCGGTATGTATACCACTGATTTTCTTAAATTAAACAGTTTGCGCTAGTAGAAAAAAAATGCCTTCTGACAATATGTCCGCCTTTATGCATATGTATGTAAATTGTTTATGTATATAAAGTGTTTTAATAAATAAATAAAAATAAAATTCATTATTTTTATCAATTCTACTTTTGACCAGTCCGATTTTTGTTATATGGAAGATATTGCTTTTAGCAATAAGTCAGCCAAAGTACTTGTCTTGTTGTACTTGAAGATATAAACAAAGTCAATAAATAAGCAGATAATTAAAATCTGTCATTGAGACATTTCTGGTTATGCGGTTACAAGAGAAGATTCCAGCAGAATTCTCGTACAAGGTTTTCCTGTTAGTTGAATTATTTAATACCAAAAACACGTGTGACTTTCGCTCAGAGAAATTTCTCTTTTGTTGCCCCAAGAGTGTTCAATGTCCTGGATGGATATATTAGGTTCTCCAAAATGAAAACAATTTTAAGGAGAAATTAACAAGTTTGTATTTTGTCTAAAGGATAGATTTAAATACTTTTGAGCGTATTTTCCAGATGTTTATTGAAGTATACATTTATGTAATAAATATTTTTATGTACAGTTTTATAAAATGCGTGCTTCCACTTTTCATTATGTTGTATCCAAACTCAACACAGGGATCTTGGCCTCAAAGAGCTAGGAATACGTTGTTATTTTTTTGGAATATATGTATTTATGTAAATAAATAAAATATAAAAAATAATAACATATTACAACAGAGATGATAAACATTTTAGAAAATGTAGTATAGAAGTCTAGGCATCTACAGGGCTTAAGCCCTATCAATGGTTGATTTAAGTAGCCACTTTACACACTGTGTAACATTCACCATTCTGCTCATATTTTTACATCCATATATTTCTTCAATTCTTTCATCTGTTGATGTTTCTGAAGTTAAAGAGCTGAAACCTTTATTAATATATTTATTTATTAATCTTTATTAATAACCGGTTATATTCATCTAATTAAATTATTTCACCTGGCCTTGTAGGCCACGCCTGTTTTTTTTTTTTTTTTTTTTCTATATTTTTAAATGGACCAGACTTCACAAACTTCACAGACATCAACAGATGAAAGGATTGAAGGAATTTAGATGTTTCAATATGGGCAGAATGGTAAATGTTACATGTTACACAGTGTGTAAAGTGGCCACTTAAACCAGCTAATGACAGTTCATAAGCCCTGTAGATGCCTAGACTTCTATATTATCTAATATCTACATTATTGTAAAATTATAAACATATCTACTTTTACACATCTAGTCAATGTTATCACTGTAACTCTACAAAAAAAGATACTAACTCTTGCGCTTGGAGAGTGACTTCCACTTTTTTTATTTATTTTTTATTAAAAAACCTTTGTTAGCATAAATAAACAATACATTCAGTAGAAAAATGGATCACTAAAGGTTTAACTTGCCAAAAAAGAGTCTGGCTCTTGTGTTTGGCAAATAACATGAAAAAGAAACAAAAAATGCAAAACAAAATAAATAAATAATTAAACAATTTTGAAAATTGAGAAAATTTTACACTAAAAAATATTAAATAAAAACACAAAATTTATAAACACAGGCACATATCAATCATATATCTCTATTTTCAAAATACAGTTAAAGTTAATTATGTAAAGAAGCTTTTCTTTCATTTATCCTTAAATTTTCCGTAATTTATTTCTTGATGTAGATTTTGTGGTAAATTATTGAAAAGCTTCCGTCCTATGTAAGTATAATGATGTTTGGCCGTGGTAGTTTTATTTCTCTGTAGAGCGAGGCATCCTGTTTTAGTTGTTGATTATTAAAAAAAGAATAATAAAATAACATACGCGGCATTTAGTTTACCAATGCAGTGCCCTATGTACCACTGTATGTAAAAATGGGAATGATGATGATGATGATCAAACCCTGTACCTTTTTGATCTGAATCTTCAATTTACCCAGCCATAAACCCAAGTCTACTTAACCGACGCGTAGGTGTTACAGCGAGGTGTCGGTAAGCAGATTGGAGCGATTGTTGGCACCAATATGGCTTCATCGCACGTCCGAGTTCGGATAATTTCACTCCGCGTGTAACCGGACACTGTGTCGACACGGACAAGTGTTTTTACAGAGGAAATGGAAAATCGATACCCCGGACTGTCAACAGATTACATTCTCATTACACTAACTATTTGCTCGTAATCCCTATGTTCTGTCACGCCACACCGAGAACTACATATCTTTAACGATGTTTTGAGTATGTCGAAATGTTTGGACACAACCTGCATATCAACCCTAGCGAGTTATTCAAATCATTATTTTTGCAACAAAGGGGCAAAGCATTTTAGTGAATGGATATGGAAATCTATTTTGAACTGTTTTCAGGCGTTGCCTAGTGGGTGAAATGGTCTTGGACGAATAACTTTATAACGTCGCCCATACGGAGAAAAAACCATTCTATGATTATTGACCACAAATTTAGATACATATTACAGCAAAACAACATACCATAGGTAGGTACTTGGGTTGAGAATCGAACGTAGTCATGCAGAAAGCAGCGAGTCCACAATTTTGAAACAATGACATATTGATGTTATCGGGTGTAGTAAGGTCAATCATATCGAATCAGTGCAACATCGTTTGCTAAGAAAATTAGCATGGATGATTGGCCTCGAGAGGGGAGACTACACTTACGGAGAAATGGAGTCAATTTTAAAAATCTCAAGTCTACAAAAACGTAGGAATAACATTTTTTTTTTTATTTATTCAAAAAACATACAGTCATACGTAATAAGTATTAATAACAACAACAAAAAAGGCTAATTCAGTTTTCATAAATTTTGCAAAATATATAAACATTAAATGTGACGAAAAAAATAAATGAATAAGAATTTCAACTGAGAAAATAATAATTGTTGACATTTGCGTTTTCCGTGGAGGTAATAAATAAAAATACCGAATGAACACTCCGAGCCATCCACGCACACACATGAATGCACATATAAAACATACACAAACATATACATTACATGCGGCACATATAAATAGCATAAACCACTCAAGATGCACATTCAGCAACTATCCCAAATAATCGACTCCATGAAGAAATTTTCTGTACATATGCAATGTGCAGTTAAAAATGTCTACATCAATACTGAGTCCATTATAATTTCTACAGGTACGTCTAATGAATGAATTCGAGCATTGACTCCATATTTATGTTCAATTTGCTGAATGGCTTAATTGATGTACCATCGTTACTGGAACAAGTGGCATTCAATGTTCCGATCCACCGGTTGCGAAAAAATAATGTGCTGTTCCTCAATCAACACAGCACAAACTATGGCTTGCATGCACCAATGTCCCGATTGTGTCATATTGTAAACTCGAGACAAGATCTGGACTTTTTTGGTGCGAGTCTTTATAGATTTAAAAATTAACTAAGATAGACCGGATCTTGTCTTGAGGTAGTAAAATTTTGTCCTAGCTTTAATTTTATTCAGTTGTATTTTATTTTATTAGTGCCTGTATTTATTATAAGAAATTGTATTTACCATCGTTAGAATGGACTGCATAAGTTCGTCAAATAAATAAATAAATATGTCTTGCTAAAAACAGCCAGACAACTTTTACACAAAAAAATGTTTTAATTACCTTCTGAAAATGGTTTCTATCACAAAAACTGGATTTCTTAATTTGCACAAAACACCCACAGCACTAGAAAATTTTAACGTATTTCAAAAATCATTAAAACTGGTCAAATACATAATTAAATTCTTGTTTGTAATGAAAAAAAAACAAATATATTCTTGTTTATCATTTGTTAAAGTCAAAAACATTCCAACTGTTGTATTGATTTGTTTATTCACTCTTCACAAAGGTCCTATTATCTCAGTTTCATTTTTCTATGCCTGTCTGTTTTCTGCATAACTACGTTCAATTGCGACTGCAAACCGAAATCACCCGTTACACGTGTGTTATTAAACTGAAAACTAAACTCTAATCAAATCAAAATTTTGAATGCTTTTGTTCTATGCGATAGAGCTTAAGGGCTTCTCTAGATAATTATTATAAGAAAATTGTTATTTTATTTCACATGAGTCAACAGATGGAAGAGTTGAGGAAATGTTGAAGTTTAAACATAGGCTGAATGAAAATTTTTACACTGTGTGTAAAGTAACAACTTAATCTATCCATTGACAGGTCATGAGCCATGTAAATACCGACACATCCATATTCTCTTCTCTCAAATAATTTATCTCTTTGTTGCAACAAATTAAGATCTACGAGTACATATCTTTTTTTTTTTAACGAAAACATTTTATCATCAGAGCAAATAAAAAATAAAATATTTCTACACTGACAACGTGTTGAATCGTGGTTTTAACAATTTTATCTGAGGTCACGAAAAGCATCGATGGTTTCAAAAATAGTTATTTCAATTAAAAAATATTAACTATTCCGCGATTTGACGCGAATCGCAAAAAACCCTCTCCCGAAAAATTATGTTTCAATCGAATGTAGGGTTTTGAAAAACAGTCCTTAATTGGGCCTTAGTGCTTTTTTCAAAAAAATATAATAAACTGGCATGTTTCAATAAATAAATAATAAATACTTTAAATAAAAAATACGCTGATGTATTTTTTAAAGAATAACCCACTAAACCTCTAATTTAGAGGCTTATCAGAAGGTGGGAAAGAAAGGATACAGAAAAAAGTTATGAAAACCCAGACCGATTTAAAAACAAATCTTTTTTGGATTTTTTTTTTCTTGCAACTGGCGGGAATCGAACCCGTGACGCCTGTTACACAGTTGGCCGTTGAACCACCTAAGACATAAATCATAAATTGTTTTTTAGGTATGGTAAAATAATTTCTAAGGTTTATCAGGAAAACGATAGCTTTTTAATTCCTTTTTAAAACAAACAGATGTTTCAAAATGAAGCGAATTGTACTATCGCTAAGTAAGGTTCACTCAGAGAAACTTAAATAAACCAACCCGGGGAACAGAGAAACAAATGAGTGAGCGTCCCGCCCCAAGCTTTCAACAGATCGGTTAATCCAGGGGGTGTATTCTAGAATACTGCTAATTCATCCCTAACAATACATGTGCTTATACTTAATCAGTTCTTCAACAAATTGAAGCAAAATTGGGCAAATAACATTTGGATACTAACCATTGCAGTAATCATCACATTTGTTATGCAAAACAAATAATCACAAGAAAAATACAACTAAATTATAATGTTTTACTGTTTTAAACATGTTGGTGGTTTTATCCAAAAAAAGTTTTGTTTAAAAAATAAGCATTAAGTTTGTATGTATTAATTTTCTTCACATTACATATAAACTCATGTTTAGCTGCCACATATATATATTACTCCGCACATGGTTATAATTGGTATTTCAGTTTAAAAGCTTTTTGCAAAGTTTAATTTATTCCAAATGCAATAAAATGCCATACTAAACTTTAAGCACTATTCGTATAACTTGTGGCACTCTTGATAGGAGAGTTACGATGTAAAACGACATAATCTCACTGTCGGTCAGTAATACGGGCTCATTCACTAATCAACTGTTTCGAAACGTGTTAGGGTAGCAGGCAGAGTTAAGGGTTGAATTTCGTATCCTCGTGTAGCAGTACTGGCCAATCAACAGAACTGTCAAACAAAGAGCACCCTCTATCTTGTACGGATTTACACTGAGACCACGGGCTAATCTGGACCTCAAATAATGCAACTCCGAGAAGTTAAAGATTAACAAACATCATGTGCGTGTAAACATCAAAACTCAACACCAACAAGCATTACGTGGGTTAGTTATCAATACGATTATTTGTTTAATTATATTTTAAATATTTAAATATCTTTATGTACAATTGGACTGGATTTAATTCTCGTAGAATCATGTTAATATTACCTTAATGTACCTCGCCGTAACTTGCGTACTAATCCTGTCTTTGCTGTGGGAAATTATAAAACTAACATCGGATTCTTTTCCCCTCTGCCGAGGATCCTCAGAACAGTAAACGAAATCTCATTAAACGGTACTGTCGATGTGTTCCTACAACAAGGGTAAGCATTCAAGAAGCAAGCGGTGTTGTCACTCCTGACTCGCGATGACACTGTGGAGGTCATCACCATCAAGCCGTAAAGTTGGCAGGGCCGAACACCGTTCTGGCTCGCAACGCGTAACCCGACGCAACGTCAGCTCGGACAAGTAATTTAACGTCGTGCAGCGAAATAATATGCACATTTTATCTTGGCATTTTGTGTTGCCCGTCCACAAGCTCCTCGCCAGTGTTCGCTTTTGTAAATTCCTTCCGTACAAAATTGTAAAGATGTAACTCAATAAATAACTTCAGTTTTACTCCATCTTTCTCATTTAACCTCAAATCAATTCCACCCATCCATGCAACACATTTGCCATGTCCGCTTAAATTATGCCATATTTATATCTTTGTAAATTTTAATAGATTTTAAGACTACAATGTTTGATTATGTCCAAATGCTTGCAGACTGGCTGGATTTCCTCCCTAGGGAGTTGTTCATATTTAAATTTATTTCAACAGAGAGAGAAAAAATTTTTGAGAAGGGAATATGGAAGTCTAGGCATTTACAGGGCTTATGACCTGTCATTGGCTGGTTTAAGTGGCCACTTTACACACTGTGTAACAATCACCATTCTGCCTATGTTTGAACATCCACATTTTTCCCTCTCTGTTGAAATAAATTTAAATATGAACAACTCCCTAGGGAGGAAATCCAGCCAGTCTGCAAGCATTTGGACATAATCAAACATTGTTGAATTACTACCTGGTAAAAGAAGAAGTATAAAAATTGAAAAATTGTTTTCAGGCGTTGCCTAGTAGGTGATTTGGTTCAGCCGGATGAATCTCACCCACGTGATAAAGGTTTCAGCTCTCTTACTTCACAAAAGTCAACAGATGGAAGAGTTGAGGAAATGTGGATGTTCAAACATAGGCAGAATGGTGAATGTTACACAGTGTGTAAAGTGGCCACTTAAACCAGCCAATGACAGGTCATAAGCCCTGTAAATGCCTAGACTTCCATATTCCCTTCTCAAAAAATTTTCCCTCTCTGTTGAAATAAATGTAGATTTTAAGACTGTTTAGATTAAGTGTTACTCATTAATGCCAATCTATTAGGGCTTAAATAAGCATATTGATTGGCTTTAAAAAAATAAAATATTTTATAATTATTTATTTATTTATTATATATACGGCCTAAGCCAATTACAAAAGTTACATGAAGAAACATAAATGCAAGAAACTGAACAAAAAGAACATAAAACTATTTAGCAAAGACAAACAAGGGCAAAACAATAATTGTATACAATACATACAAAAAAACGAAAGACCTAAAACTCATTAAAATTATCATTCCCTTTCCGCACCTAATGGTATATAGGGCACTGCATTAGTACACCAAATTATTTAATCGAAAACAAATATTGGCGTTCTCATGATTTACCCAAATAGTTCAATTTCGGAGGCTGTTTTCTACGAGTTGTAAATAACTCAATTTTAAAAAATAGGAATCAAGTTGGAATAGACTGTAATTCGGACCTAGAAACTCTGATTTGTGAATCCGTGACACTAGCCACGGGACCACAACCCGATATTGATAATTAAATACTAACGACATAACCTTATTTTTTATATTATATTTTGTATTTAGTATACTCTTAAAATGATAAAATATGATAATATTCATTTTTTAATGATACCTTCATAAAGAAACACGTTGTAGCTCAAAACCAGGTCGGTTATTAAAAAAATAGTGGCCTTCATGGTGTATTAGTCGAGACGCTTGACTTACACACGGAAGGTCCCGGGTTCTATTTCCGGTGAGAACACAAAAATGAAAATGGGAATTTTCTCAAGCCTGGGTGTTCCGTGATGTAATTCACCACTGTAATTGGGTCACCTGGCCTGTTGTGTTGTAAAAAGAGTAATAAATAATAAATTATAAAATGTATATTTGAAACACTAACTTATTTATTTATTATTTACATACAATATAACATTTTTATTATTTTCAAAACATTTTTTAATTTATTTTTTTACAGGACTCACCAAGCCAATTAATATGGCTTTTCGGTAAAGATTCTACCTATTTTATCTGTTGTTTTGTAGTTTTTTTCTTCATTACTCTCTTAAATACCAAAACGGTATCCTTTTGAATTCAAATTTTCATTGTAGTTAATTTCATTCGTTTTTTAAAGTTCATATTTGAAGCACTAACTTTGTGATTATTCATTTTGATAAAATAAATAAAACCACTTTTTTTTTAACCACTAATTTTTTGTTATTATTTTTTGCGATTCAATCTACATTGGAAAAACTAAAAAAACCTTAATATTAGAGTAAAATAACACTTAAGATGCTTAAATAATAATAATCTTTCTGAATTCGAAAATCATCTGATAGAAAATAATCATAACTTCAATAAAGACACTGGATTATGTTGAAAATAAAATATTAAAATTAGACAACTTAGAAATCTTAGAAATTAAAAAGGCGATTCATAATAATAAAACAATAATTAATAACCAAATAAACAATATTTTAGTCCTCTCCTGTCTATCTTCGAAAATTGTGATATCAAATTACCACCCGTGTAAGGAAAAAACGACTTGATTGATTGGGTTCACGTGTAGTATTTAGTGAACATGGTAAAAATAAAAAAGGAATCAATTCATTAGTTACGTAAACCTTGACGAAGAAGCTTGTTTGCTTTGAAACCGGTCGGTGGAAAGAAAAAATTAGTGGTTAAAAACACAGTTTTTTTATTTATTTTTTTAATTCGTTTTGTTTTTTTTATCTTACTAATTTGTTGTTTTGTAATTTTAATCTTCCGTCTCTCGGTAACCAAGAGAAGACTTGTTACATTTATATTATATGTACACTTTGGTGTCAGTTTTGTCTGAGTGTAAAGTTCAGAATATTCCAAATCACAAACGCATAAAAACTTCTAACGGACAGAACATAATAAATGTTTAATAAATTTATTCCAGATTATCACCGAAGTGTAACGACACTGCGACATTACTTCGCTGCTTTTGTTAACCGGTGATCAGCAAAATGGTGGAAAAGTTCATGAAAGTTTGCGAATATTGGGGCATCATTTTGAAATCTTGGCGAAGTTGTTTCATCGTATTACATAACTTGAATAATACTGAATGTGTAGTTTAAGGTTGAAAGTGGCAATTTTATGTAAGAATTGTGTCACAGATTATCTTCTTATACGTCCTTATATTCCCAATAGTAAAAACGTAATGTAATGGATTCAAAACAACCAAAAATATAAATATTAATTCATCATCATGTTAGGAACTTCGGTCTAAAACAAATGCTTTTTGAAATGAAATTCTAAATAATAACTTTACTTAGTGTGCTTGACTGAAACATGGTTTAATTCTACAAAATTTAATGGAGAATTATTTGACGACTGCTACGCGGTGTTTAGAAGAGATCGTGAATCAAATGCGTCGACATGTAAAGAGGGAGAGGGAGTACTAGCTGCTTTTTCTAATAAATTTAATTCAACAAGGAAATACTCTTGGGAGTGTGATGGCGATGACCTTTGTACTTCTGCTAACTCAAATATTCATATTTACATTTGTTAATTTAATTTAAATGTGTTTGCAAATTATGTGGGTATGCATTTGTCGATTATTGTTACACTTCAGTATCCTTTACCCACAACTACTGTTCACTTCCCACCTTCAGTATCCCTTGATAACCCGCCACAGCAAGACCTCGTGTCGTGTATATCTTTTCACCAAACGTGTGCCGCATCACCAACCACCAGTGTTTAGCTCCAAATCGGGGGCCTGTCCTAGTGTTGGTGCCACTCGCAATTGACCAGTCGGACCGCAATCCCATCAAGAATGAACCAGGTTAGTGGCTTCCATTCCTGATCCAATTCATTTGTTGGAGTTGTGACTGATTGACTCTGCATAACGCATATCAAAGATATTCATTCACCAAATGTATTCATAAAAAATACAGTTCACTATATCATAAAAGCTCTAGGGTTTCGCCCCCGCTATTTCTCGGCCCGCACCCGCGTGGAAATTCGTTTTCCCGCCAAAATGCGTATATCATTAATATTTACATTTGTGTATACAATGTATTTTATATTGTCGAATGAATTTTTACAATAATTTAATTTCAATTATAATCTTTTAAATTGTTGATTTTATTTCAATTCATCTTTTTATTTTGATTTTATTGTGACTATTAATACTATAACTATTGGTAGATATAAAAAATATATATTTTTATTACGAAACTGTTTGAATTTATTAATATTCTAGTGAAATTCTATTCGATTGTATAAATTATTTATATTTTTAATATAATTTTTATTAAAATTAATCCCATGTAAATTTTTATAAACTGCAATAATTTTAATTTTAATCTATTTACAATTTTTTATTTTTGTTTTGTGACTATTGGTGTTTACATATAATTGGTGAAAGATGTTTCGTGTTATTATTTTGTAAATTGTATATATATTTGATATCTATACTCTATGTGAACTGAAAATAAATCAAAATCATCATCCACCCCTACTTGATGGTGTCTAAGGCACTACGAGCTCATACAATCTCATATAGCGTTGTTTAAATATCTGTTTTTATTTCATTTTACAGTTTTATTTGAATACTTTTTTTTTTATAATTGAAAAATGTGGGTTCTTATGATTTATTCTGCCTTTCTGGAAATCGAACCCTGGCCAAAATACGCAACATCTCGCAAGGAAAATTGCTACCATCTTTAGAGTATGCTTATCATTCAATGCATGAAGGCAATGCGATCAGTCTTGCGCTTCAGATCAAGTCTAGCAACTATTAAATAGCACAGTAAAAGTAACCATTTTAAATCAATATTGTCGACCTTACCGGAAATCATACCAAGGACCTAAGGTATTTACGGGCGATAACCACTAATCCACAAGGCGAATAAACTAGTACTTCCTTCGAATATATTTTTTGTACTATTTATTTTTATGCTGCTTTTCCAAAGCTTGATACAGTTTTGTAAATTATATTTCGAACAAAATGCAATACTTTGAAAACCGTATATTGCAGTAATAATGTTCACCATATTGGCGAGACAGAATTACACAATCGTAATTCAAGAAGTAATCTCATTGTTTCCCGGCAAATAAATAAATTAGTATGACATGATGAAGAGCCTGCGCGGCCGGAGGGTTTTGTAATTGGAAAAATAACCAATAAATTACTATGGTTTCATGTTATGTGTTGTTTATACGATTTTTAAAAACCAGGGCTACTTAAAACACCAAGGATAAATGATGTTCATATACATTTTTCATGTTTCGATGATATTAGAAATTGTAATGACATAATGTAGTTTTACTCACGCGTGGTACAATAATCCAGAATACCTGCTTATTTTTAAGTTTTACTTTCTGCGTCTTATGGTGCATAGGACATTGCATTGGTACACCAACCGCAGCGTATCTAATCAAAGTGATTAGATAGTCCACAACACTTTTAATTATAACTCGGACTTTGAAGCCAAATGGTTAATTTGTGTAACGAGTTACATTTGCCAATCGTCACAGATAATATTTCAACTAATCTTTGTGATTTTGTCTGTGGCGAACGCATCTACCAATGCGGTTTTTTCTAAGCTTTTTCACTTAACGGATTTTGAACAGATGCGGGTGCAATTTTCTAAGAAGGGGCTGCCTTAAGTGTAAGTGATTTAAATTACTTTTATTCATGCAGATCCAATGTCTCTAGACATCCCGTGAATACTTGGTTGTGTCTCCTTTTTTTACATTTTTACAAACTATTTATATTTTTTTATATTACCTGTTTTCTATGTGAAAATGTCACATGGCCAGCGCCACAATTTAAAATTCTAATAGTTCAGGAATCAAGATTACAATCCAATACATAAACGTATCATTGCACATTATGAAAAAAGGCAAGATATGGCTTGTGTCAAATGGGCAATTTAATGAATCAAGAAACTATCACGTGGGTATCTTTCGAAAACATTCTGTCGATGAGGACATCGCTGAAAACAGAAGCCTCAACCACTGAATTTGATCACAAGCTCAACTAGAGATGACCAGGGCTTCAAATGGGACACCCTAGACTATTGAAGAAACCGGCCAAAACCACATTTTTCGAAATGATGAATATAAGTTACATCACAGTTTTTAACAATTCTGGAATTAGGTTATAAAACTCAAATTTAAATAAATGAATGAATGTATAAATTCTAGTATAATAAATTCACATGCTATAAAAGAAGAAACAAGGTGGTTTTTTTTTTTGGTCTTCGATATATATCTGTATTTTATGTAGTAAACTTCGATATATATCTGTATTTTATGTAGTAAACTTCGATATATATCTGTATTTTATGTAATAAACTTCGAGCCTAGTGATCCCGTCATGCTCTAGTGTTGAAGCCTAGCCGGTGGCGATTGGTTTTGTGAATGGGGGATCGCGGGTTTGAGAATGCATTTTCGGATAAACTTGTTCAATCTTCTAATAAAGTTTTGTTTATTGATCTTCCACGAATAAACCGTTGCAACTGTTAAAGTCTCTCTCTTTTCTAAATTTTAATATTAAACAACTCATTGCTGAAATTCGGCATTTATTGGCAAGAAATAAAAATAAGCCCTTTATATGTAGAATTGCAATAAAATATTCTTAACAGCTTCACTAGATACAAAAAACCTTGTTCTAAAGCTACATGCTACATGTAAAAATAATACTCGTATAATGAAAATAATAAAATTGTAAAAATGGAAAATTTAATAAAATACATAGTCAAGTAATAAAAAAGAAAAAAAAACAAAATTAATGAATCTTAAAAAATATCTGGAACTCACAATCTCAATTCCGAAAGCCGAAATTCATTTAAAAGAAGAATTACAGAGAAAAACAAGCATAAATTCTTAGCCCCTCTTTCAGCTCATTTCTTCTGATTCTGGAGAGCCTCTCTTTTCATTCAATTCAGATTTTTTGTAGAAGAGTTAGCAATATCTTGGGTTAGCTTATTTCAGCATCGGGGTCTTATGTGGCTTAAGTTTCTTTATGACAAAAATGATCTTCATTTGAGGAACCGCAAGACCACCTTTAGTTATGGCTGTAGTTTTTTGGGAGTGTATTTTACCTAATTGAGGTTTCCAATCATGGACATCTTTTGACAAAGTCATTTTAAATAACTGTCTCACTTTTTTTCTTTCGGCCTCGTAAAGAAGTGTTCAGAGCGTTTGCCTACCATGCAAGAGGTCTCGGATTCGATTCTCAAAATGGTTGATATGAAATATTACTTGGAAAAGGTGGTTTACACTAGAATACTTTTTA
Organism: Micrasema longulum; assembly: GCF_059751315.1. Lineage (NCBI taxonomy): Eukaryota > Metazoa > Arthropoda > Insecta > Trichoptera > Brachycentridae > Micrasema > Micrasema longulum. The sequence goes on from NW_028278424.1 coordinate 115,160, forward strand.
GTCCCTAGACAGTGCTAAAGCTTAAGATAGAAGTTCCTTAATAGTGGTTCTAAATGATGCGGAAAATTTTTTTTAGAAAATGATTCGTATAATTGCTTTTTGAACTTAAATTAATGAATCAAGTAAAAATAAAGCGGCTCCACCCCAGACCACTACACCAGATCCAATTATGCTTTAACAAAATTCAAAAAATACGTTTCGTAGAAGTCTCGTGGATAGAATTTAAAAGGGTAAGTTTTTATTATGTCACGCCATTTTACTATTTTTTCATATCAGGATTAAAAAGCTGTATTTTTCTTTGTGAAACAACGTAAAATCCTTTGTAAAAATAATAATCGTAGTTTCCTTTGTTTCAGATTTTAAATCATAAAAATGTATTGTAAGAATATACGGATTATAATAAGAATTTGTAAAAATATGTTCCAAGTGGTCTTTAACTTTATATTTTACAATGTGAAGCAGTTTCCTTGTTTATCGCCAACGTACGAGTATTATTAGTTTTATTCCAAGTTAAAATACATTACTAAATCGTGGTTCCGTGGTCTTGTTGTAGTGTTATGGACTCGTGGACAGACTTTTAGTCTGAGATATTAACCCCTAAATCTACCACAGCTTGATTTTCTAGCAGTTATTAAGGCTGTAGTCTGATAAAAAGTAAGGAAATCATACTATTTTAAAACGCCGTTCTTTTAAAATCATGCCATTAAAAAATAAATTTAATAAACATTAGTTGACAACAATCATTTTCTAAGGGATTTCTGAAAAATTTACTTTCAAACTTTGTGTAATTAAAACAAGACTACTTTTTGCCCAACGGATAAAAAGCCTTTTGAAATTTAGACTAAACTTAGGTACATTGGTACTCATATAAATACAAAAAGATAATAGTTATAACAAAAAAGTGATCGGAGAAAAATCTAAATTTTTTTGTTTTTGAAAATATATTTTTTTTAATTACACTATTTTTGTCGTCTTTTTTCGAAAGTTCTAAGTTTATTTATGTCTTTCATAATCTTTTTATAAAAATAAATTTTAAAGTTCAAATTTTTATGTAATCATGTTTTTTTTTCATGAGAATATTTTTTATATTATTTGCATGATCAAACTCTAATTTGCACCTCATGGTGCATAGGACACTTCTTTATTAACTCTTGAAAGGCTGTCCTTAAAATCCTTTGGGCGCTGTGGTTTAACATCGATTAAACGAATTAGAAAAACACACATGACTGGTGGTTTTCTTGTCTTATTGAATAGTACATGTATCTACTGTGCTATCTGGATGCTGTTGTCTCTTTCACGCAAACACCGACCATAGAACTACGTATCTGTGTTCCTTGTTATAAGTTCTATTCTCGTGCACTTTCTTATACATTTAAACAGATTTATCGTTGTATTAGCATCACTTTCATTCATGTAACTATTATTACGATAGCAAGAATAAATATTTTTTATATTAAAATCTTGCACGCTTATGCAAACTTTTCTTTCTGAATCCGGTGTGAGAATGTTATTTTGAAGATTGCTAAGAATACTGTTTCATCGTTTTAAAAAATAACAGAGATATTTTAAGTCTTGTATCCTATGACGACTCGTGTTACATAACAGCCACACAACAGTTAAATTAAATGCAACGAACCTCAATCATCCGTTACGCGAAGGTGACGATCAACTCTCCGAGTGCCAGTCCAGGAATAGTCTTATACCGATCAGAAAATCTAAATCACAACATATCCTACCGCTACAGAGCCAATTGTTGGTCAGGAAATCTAGACCTGATTTAGATTAGAATTTTGATTAAGGAATAATTTTATGGTAAATTTAATAAGCACAATATAGAAACTAATATAAAAAACGTCTTGCATAAAATTTTAGAATTCTAGCTACATATAAATAATAAAAAATCTTATGGTAAAGATAAATATTTGTGATCTAATGATTTACCCAAATATTTCATTTTGAGGGCCATTTGCAACGAGTTGTAAACAACTCACTATTAGAAAATGGGAATCAAGTTGGGATAGAGTGGGATTCGAACCACGGACCTTTGAGCTGTGAGTCTGTGAGAGAATTAAAAAAAGTTTACGATTACAAATGATACATTGAGCTAAGTAGTAAGTTTAGCAAGTGTACATGATACGAACGGCATAATAGTAATAAAATAAACAACAGGAAATTAAAATTTACTGCGACAGAGGGGGAAATCATTTAAATTACGTAAATATGGAAGTCAGGCATTTACAGGGCGTATGACCTGGCGTTAGATCGTTGAAGTGGCCTTTTACCAGGGGCGGACCGTGTATAGAAGCGATTTGACTAGCCATAATAATGTTGTACGGTAACTTTATTTACAGAAAAACAAACAAATAATTACTTTTTCTTATAAATTATTGCCACCATTTGTATTTTTTTTTAAATATGAATTAAAATATTAATAAAGCGCGCCCAGCGCCAGCAATGTGAGCCAAGGAACTTGCCGATTACTCCAGATTGTTTCTTCATACAAATAAGTGATCTATATTTTAAACACCTTAAACCCAGTGGCGATATTTTTCTCCTATATTAAACTTGCAGATTACACAAATTCTTTGAAGATTCTCGATTTGGAAAACAGTATTTCAAACATTTTTTCTTAAGGACTATTTTTCTTTGAGATGATACTTTTGACACATGACTCGCAACACCCGTGGCGCTCGACGCGGCCGTTTTTGGCACTATTCATTTCTAGAACAAATCGGCCAGTTGGCATTACAATCGTAATGAGAATACCCAATACTGACTGAATTCATTGTGCTATTTTTTATAAACTTTTATAAAAGTTTTGTGTTAAATTAATGGATATTATAGCTACGTAATATAATATATCACGAAGTTACGTCATTTGAGTTGATTTTATAGATGAGAGTTTCACACAGGACCACAGAAAAAATAGCTGTTTAAAGTATATACATATACATTGTATTACGTACCTACTATGTAGGTACAAATAAATGATATTATTTTATAGCTTCCATGTAAACAAAATCACCGTTCACCACTACCTTTTACACACTCTGTAACATTTATCATTCTGCCTCTGTTCGAATTTCCACATTCTATATTCCCTTCTCGAAAATATTTTCTTACCCCTTTGCAATAAATTTAAATCTTAATAATATCCTTGTGAGCAAAATCCAGCCTTGTCTGGGACATTCTGACATACCGAAAATATTATTGATTAAACGATAGACCATTTTGGTAGTCAGATGGCAGAACGGACCATCCGTTACTTTCTAAAGAGCTGAAAGTAGACTCAATTTTAACTAAAAACCTTAAGGTGATTTTCACCAAAATGACGCTACATAAATTATCCAACAATTACAATAATAATGAAATAACTAAAGGATTTAAGTGTTACTTTTCAATAACTAATTACCATTTTTAATTTCGTTTTTGCTGTCTGAAAATTATAAATGGTTCTTTCTGCCATCGATTTAATATGTCTGCAATATTTATTTTTTAATGCGTTTATAATTTTTTAATGTATCAAAAAACATGTGGTACATGTTATCTTCGATCACGTCTAGGTCTAAACCTTTTTAGTAAAAATACTAAAAATTTCAAGTCAAGAATAAGAAAACTCTCCTAAAATATAAATTCACAGCCCTTTATCGTTGATGCCTTAAACATGAAGATGTCAAAGGCTTCGACCCAGGGGTGGGTTCAAAACGCGTGAAAACGATCGGTAATGCAATTTGCGAGTTCGGGTTCAGTACTGCACCCCTCCCCGACCCTTAAAGGGAACCTAAATTGACCGAAATTTCACCTTACTATTACCGATTTTGCTTTGAGGAAGTTTTTATACCGAAAGTTCTAGACTTCAAAGGTGGACATGGAATTCGATATGGAAATTTCGCCAGTACCGTTAAACGGATTTTTTCTTTGTTCCACTAGATTTTTTGTTGAAATTTTAATATTACTATCTAAAAGGATTTCACAATGCGTTCCGGAATATTTTTCTACAAGGACAACGTTATTTGCATCGTAGAGTTTCAAAAGTCAAACGCTTAAGATTTTTTATAATAAATTATTGAATTATTTTTTCCATGTTATTTCGGTGAGAAAATATTTAAAATATAACTTAACTTGGGCATATTTAAATAATGACGTAGCCTCTTAGGGACCAAAACCATTTTTATTTGATTTGATTTATTTTTACACCACAGCAGGCTAGGAGGCCCAATTTCAGTGGTGAATTACATCACAAAATACCCAGGCGTGAGAAAAATCACAATGTAATTTTTGTTTTCTCACCGGGAATCGGACCCGGAACCTTCCGTGCGTGAGTCAAGCGTCTTAACCACTACACTATGGAGGCTGCCTAAAGTTATATCATTTTCTCAACTTTTAATTAGACCACACGAGTAACCAAAATAGATCTTGTTAAAGATCACGTAAAATAATATAATATTCTGAAACCCCACAAGTCAACTGAGAATTTTTATGGGGTCTACAAAATAAACAATTTGCAGACTTTTTCTCTGTTTGAAAGTATCTTTTTTTTTATTGCAATTTCATAAAAATGAATTAATATTATGGTCATCGAAAAATGAAATAGGAAAAATAATTTTAACGTGGCTCAACTTAGTTTATGAGATTTCTAAAATTTTTTAATTCCTTTGATGCTTTATTATATCATTAAAATGTGTAAAAATCTAGTATACAATGTTTAATCTATATGTCTCGTTAGCTCAAAGTCATATCTGTTGATCGTGTTTTTTTATTTATTTTAAAGAAACAGTCGACAATGATATAGTAACATTAAAAAAAAAATGGTTTAAAGGCAGACCAGCAAAGTTTCTAAATGAGAATCATACATATTATTAAATTGTGTTACAACAAAAGGGTGTGTTTATATGTATTTGTATGAGAGTAAGTGTAGATGTGTTTTAGGAGTAAGTGTTCAGGTATGTGTAAGTGTGAGCATCATTAAATAGTAAGTGGGATCGTATCGCAGCCAGAAATAAGGACACTTAATTTATTTTTTTATAAAATAAGGGGCATGTAAAATATATCAATAGATGAAAAAAAAGCATTATAGTTAGAGCAAGAGCGATAGAATAAAGAGTGTTGTGCATAGTTAGTGCTACAGACTGGCAGATGGAACAAATACTTATTTCTTGTCACGCGAAAGGGGACATTGAGATTAATTTTGGAGAGTAGGTTAAAAGAGTTTAACTTTACTTTATTATTTAATAATTTATGTAAATAGCATAATTCAGATACAGTGCATCTATTTTCAAGGGTAAAATATATCGTTTACCATAATTTTATTGCCCTTGTTTGTTTTTATTACAGGGTTTTATTTATTTTTTGTTCAGATTCTTGTACATATGTATGTTTCTTTATATAACTATACAAATGCATATAAATAAAGATATATCTTTGTCATTAGTCACTAAAAAATAGATTTAAAAAAAACTTTCATGACAATTGGACTGTTCAAAATATTAATTTTATTACTCGACACCTGCATATATTATCGGCAATATTTTGACAGGAAAAAATCCTGAAAATGTTTCAACAACAATTTATTAAAACTAGCAGTGTTGCTGCAGAAATGCTTCTTATTTGGTGCAATATTTGGTCGAGGAATCTAATTATATGTAACGTACCAGAAAGTACAAAGCCAACGGAAGTCAGTAGATTGATGGATGATGAAGCTATTGTATCACAAATTATCTCAGATATTGATGAAAAAGCAAAAACACTTATTATCAAAACATTCAGGATCGAGAGAAAACTAGATAACAAACCGAGGTCTATAAAAATACAATTTGACAGTACGGAAATATCAAGAACTGTCTTTAGCAAACGCCGTTTCCTGAAAAATAATTTTAAAATTTTTCAAGATTCCACACCTACGCAACAAAAATTTCTTCAAAACCTTCGAAAAGAACTTGAAACCCGAAATGAAAAAGGTGAAAACCTTACGATTAAATATGTTAACTCCATCCCTAAAATAGTACCTAACTTTCAAAAAAACTGAAGAGCTGCAGCATAAGAACATATTATCAAAACACCCGTGGAATTCGTACTAAAATCAATGACCTTAGAGCTATTTTATTATCATACAAATATGACGTATTTGTATTTACAGAAACTTGGTTAAACCCATCCTTTAAATCTGCAGAGCTAGGTTTCACCAATCACAAAATTTACCGCTGTGACAGATCTTCAAAATCAAGTGATAAAGCACGTGGAGGAGGAGTACTAATAGCTGTTAACAAAGACATTACATCTAAAATTATTAAAACAAATAACACTAATCTAGAACTAATTTTCATAAAAATTGAAACCTCCGCTGAAAACATAATTCTAGGAGCAATATACATTCCGCCACTCTCAGATGTAGAATTGTATAGGCGCCACAATGAAGATGTTGAATCTCTCTCTTTAAAATACAACACCTCAAAAATATTTCTAATTGGAGACTACAACCTTCCAAATCTGATTTTTAAATCTAGTGACAATGGGGTTATCAATAATGAAAATGACTGTGCAAGAGAATTACTGGACATGGTGAACTTTCTTAATTTATTCCAACATAATTTTATTTATAACATTAATGGACGTCTTCTAGATTTAGTTTTCTCAAATTGTCCTACAATGCTTGTTGAAAAATCGAATGAACCACTTTTACCCGTGGATAATCATCATCCTCCGTTACATTTTAAACTTAAAATCAACCCTTATAAACCTAAAATACATGAAACAAGTCTCAACTATAAATCAGCAGATTTTAAATCTATAAAAGAGCAATTAGAAATTACAGATTGGTCGTTTTTATTTGATAAAAATATTGAGCAGTCAATCACTAACTTGTACAAAATCTTTTTTAACCTTATTAATTTACATGTACCATCTTTTATACCTAAGATCAGAACTTACCCAGCATGGTTTTCAAAAGAACTTGTAGATTTGTTGAAAACAAAGAGGTATCTACACAAAAAGTATAAACAAACAAAGTGCATCGTCGACTATATTGAATTTGGAAATACTAGAAAGAAATCAAAAGAATTATCAAAATTGTGTTATGCAGCTCACATAACTTTTTTAGAAAATACCGCTCTGAAATCAAAAAAATTGTGGAAATTTGTAAATAAACTTAATAAAGACAGTACTGACATTCCTTCAGAATTACATTTTGATAGCAAAATTGCTAATAGTAATGAGTCAATAGTCAATCTATTTGCTGAATTTTTCAAAGATGTCTACAACCAAGAAATTCTTGATATAAACATACCGTCATATAGTTACCATAAAACTACAAACTTATCTAGATGCCAAATCACTTATGATTCTTGTATTGCCAAATTACTTTCTTTGGATGTTAACAAATCTGCCGGTCCTGATAACCTCCCTCCAATTTTTCTTCAGCAGTGTGCCCATTCTATTTCTGGTCCACTTACATTATTGTTCAACCACTTATTAACTAAGGGATACTTTCCGAGTTTTTGGAAATCAAGTTTTGTTGTCCCGATCTTTAAAACAGGTGATAATACTAATATAAAAAATTATCGTCCTATCTGTATTCAATCTACAATATCAAAACTTTTTGAGTCATTAGTATTGGATCAAATTTATCCAAAATTACTAGATTTGATAGAACACAATCAGCACGGTTTTGTGAAGGGTAGATCTACCGCCACAAATCTACTTCTGTACCAAAATTTTTTTTTTTTTTTTTTTTTTTTTTTTTTTTAAATTCAAAACCATTTTTTTTTTAAATTCCCGCCAAACTGCAGAGGCAGTTTTTTTGCAGGGATTTCTCTCTTTAAACATTTTTGTAACATAATATAACAAATGTTTACATAAAATATTTTTTAAAAAAAATCTTAAAAATATCAATAAAATAAAAGTTTAAAAAAAATTAAATACAAGTTAATCAAGTATTTTTTGAAAACGAAATATTGTAGAGGCATTTACTAGAAAAAAACAAGTTGACAGCATATACACTGATTTTTCGAAGGCATTCGATAAGGTGTCTCATAAACTTCTTTTAAGGAAATTACAAGCGTTAGGGATAGAAGGTAAATTGTTGGAGTGGTTTTCATGTTATTTACTTAATAGAAAATTACATGTTAAAGTTAATTCTACGAAATCACAACCATTTTACGCTTCTAGCGGCTTACCACAGGGAAGTCACTTGGGACCAGTACTGTTTTTAATTTTCATGAATGACATTGTTTCCATTTTTGAGGATGTAGAAGTTGTCTTGTTTGCAGACGACATAAAAATATATAAGGAAATATCAAATGTTAATGATTGTAAAACATTTCAGTTAAACTTAAATAAACTAAATAGTTGGTGCATACAAAATAATTTGTTTTTGAATGTAAGTAAGTGCAAATCAATTACTTTCTGTCGTAAAAAAAACCCTATTATGTATGAATACACTATAAATGATATATTGCTCGAAAGAGTGAGTGAAATAAGAGACCTGGGTATAGTGTTCGATGTAAAATTCGATTTCGTTAATCATATTAACAACATAACGAACAAAAGCATGAAAACATTAGGTTTCCTGCTTCGCACTGTCAAAGATTTTAATTCACTTAAAGTAATAAATATTTTGTATGTAGCACTAGTTCGCAGTCAGTTAGAATATAATTCCATTGTGTGGTCTCCTCTGTATAAATTACACATTAGGAACATAGAGAGAATTCAAAAAAAGTATTTGAGATTTGTGAATTTTAAATTAAATATTCCATTAGTTAACATAAATTACACGTATTTATTAGACACTTTAAATTTAATTTTATTAGAAGATCGTAGAAAAATAAATGACCTCCTTTTTTTATTTAAAATTTTAAATTCGGAGCTCGATTGTTGTGAACTCCTGAATCTCATTAACTTCAAAATACCTAATCGAGTCACTAGAAGTACGGAGTTGTTTGCAACTACGAGTACATACGTGGGTACTAACTATGCACGACACTCTCCGATTCCGCGTTTACATTCCTTAGCCAACAAATTTACTTGTGAAATAGACATTTTTAATACGACAATTATCAATTTTAAAACGTTCTTAAATGCACTGTTTGAAACAAATTATTAATGTCGTAATGAAACTTTCTTTTTCATACAATTCTTTCTCTGTTTTTGGTGTGTATTATTATTGTTATTATCTTATCTCTTTCTGATATTAATTTATCAAATATTTTTGTGTACCGTATATTATATTATTTTCACATACATACTTACTGTTAACTAATTTTCATTATTTGTTTTTAAGATTAATTTGTTAATAACAATTTTTTTATACGTATATATGTGTATATATGTGTGTATATATATATTTAGAATTCTTAACAAGTTATTTACAATTTGTTTTTTAATTTTAACATTGTTCTTATATTCATATTTTTAATCTTTTTTTTTTATGCAAAGTTTCGCTTTTTATTTTGCATTGCAGTTTGCAATTTTATTGTTTCTACATGTATATAAAATCTTTTTTTATTTCTTTTAATGTGTTTTGTATTTATAAAATTATTACTTTCTTTGTTTGTAGTTACCTGTATTTTTTTTTATTTTTTTATACTTATAAGTATATGAAAATGTATTTTTTTTTGTTTGAATTCTTTACAAGTTACTTACAATTACTTTTATTATATCCATTTAAAATTATTTTTTTCTTTTTTACTATGTAAAGTTTCACTTTTTATTTTGCATGGCAGTATGCTTCTTATTGTTTCTAAATGTATACAAAAAAGCATTGTTTATCTTTTAAATTTTTACGCACTATGTTTGTACTTAACTGTATATTTTTTGTAAATGCCCCTTGGGCGTATTGTAAAATTAAATAAATAAAAAAATAAAAAAAATATCAGAAATAATGAATTTTTTGGGAAGCTGGCAAGTTAGTACATGCAATTAATTATCAACATCATTCCTTTTCTGCACCTAATGGTGCATAGGGCACAGCATTGATATACAAATCGCAGCGCATCCTAATCATTATTATTATCATTAAGGTATGATGATCAGTCTTACGTTTCAGGTGCCAGTCCGGAGACTATGAATTTTCCTACTGAACCTTTTCAAATAAATATTTCGTTTTAACATGTCGGGAATCGAACACGGGACCTCTTGCGTGGTAAGCTATTGCGCTGATCACTTCACCACGAGGCCGACATATGCTTTTAAATAGGTCAATTAAACCATAATACCTAAGTTTTCGTGAATGCAAAAATATAAATAATCATTTTTAATATTCGATGTTTCCAGAGAAATCATACCTACAACATAGAGTCATAGGCTTTCGAGGAGCTTACAAGTCAAATCTACGTCCGCTTTTGATTGCCTTAAAAAACCATCGCTAAAATAAGATTTAAAATACCTAGAAATAAATGTGGATGTTAAAACATGGGCAGAATGATAAATCTTACACAGTGGGTAAAGTGGCCACGTAAACCAGCCAATAAAAGGTCACAAGCCCTGTAAATGCCTAGACTGCCATATTCCCTTCTCAAAAAATGTTTTCCCTGTCTGTTGAAATAAATTTAAATATGAATAACTCCCAAGGGAGGAAATCCAGCCAGTCTGCAAGTATTTGGACATACTCAAACATTGTTGAAGTAATAGTTTGTATTAAAAACGTTGTGTTTAATTTTGATGCTCAATTTTAAAACTGGTTTCGATACTTTGCAATTTATATTTGGATATTTTAATAAAATATTTCGCGTAATATCGGCCATGTTTTTTCCTTAAAAGTGTTGGTATAAGAAAATATTGGCATCAGAGCAATTCTAATTATTTATATTTAAAATATGTTTTACGGACTTTTGTACAGTAATTTTTAAGACTTTGAAGAATTTCTGTTAAAATAACAGACTTGCAAGAAATGAGGACTTGGTAAACATTAATGTTTTAATATTTTGAAGTAATTTTTTAATGTGAAATCGAACCAAAACCCTAGATAAGTGTTTTCGACTGAATTATTATTATTAAAAATATATATTTTGCCATTTTCGTAACGTAATACCTCAAGGGCGCTTTACAGAGTGATTCAATTAATCAATTGATTAAAAAGTATTTATTAAATAATTTAATTAAAACAATTTATTTTATTTTTACATAATTAAGAGGACAGGTGGGTTATAAGTTTTTTTTATGTTTTAAGTTTACTTACACAGTTTCGCACCTCTGCTGGGAGAGGATTCACTGTACACTGGTTTATTGCAAGTATTTTTTGTAGCGTGTATAATTTATTTTATCTTATAAATTTACATATTACAAATGAAATGTATATAACTTATCCCTAACTATATGAGGCCAAGAGCCCTGTGTTGAGTTGGAATTCAACATAATAGAAAGTGGAAGCATGCATATCATTAAATAATAATACTAAAAAAAATAGTAAATGAACATGAATTTAATGAACATCTAGACAACACGCTTAATAGACGTCTGTCAGCTAGTTCATCTGGTATGCACAGTTCTTTTAAATATTGATGGCTACTTCCAGGTAAATGTATTGAAAATTGAAATTGAATGGAGAAAAGTCTGTTTTATCGTTCGCCGCCGTGTTTATGGTCTCGAGTTCAATTCCTGGTGACATGAAACACTCGTTTAAACAGTAGTTTAACACTGTAACATTTTTCTGACCATGGATTAGCAGTTAGTCCACCACATACCGCTCACCGCATCTGAGGACATAATACCCGTATGCAGAGACAAACCTTAAGGTGAGGAAAGTACATTCTATTGTCTTCACTTTCGGGTTATTCTCTGCATTGGAAATTAGAATGTACTTTCCTTACCTTAAGTTTTGTCTCTGCATACGGGTATAAGTCTCCTTGGCGGTGCCGACATACACGGAAAATTTGCTCATTGTCAAACGAGAAAAGCTGCCCGAAGAAGCTCTCTGAAATCTGGTGGCCTTAGCATCTTTGTGATGAAAGAAGGTAATCTAGAAGTACATAATATGTACTTCATTGGATTGAGAAAAGAGGGAAGTGAATTCATCACTGACTGGGGTTAAATTGATTGTAGATGATCAATTCGCCGAAATGATTACAAAACTTTTTAAAAGCCTTAAAATTATTTTTGGAAGCCACCAGATCTGTATATCCAACAGGGCCACGGATAGTAGCGAGAAGCTCCATTCGGTAATCATAGAAAGAGACAAGACCACAGGATGTGTTCAGAAGATTGGTTAGGATATCCGCAACAGCACAAAGGGGAGTCAACAATATTAAAAACAATTTTTTTTTTATTAAATTTACCATGACCTGATTGAAACTGCGTAGTCCAGTGATCGGGGATAACCCAAGAAGATTCTAAGCGCTGACGGATTGAAGGAAAAAAAAGAAAGGTAACCCTCTCTGAGGGGGAAGATTCCCATCGCGATAGCCAAGCATTTAGAAGAGCATTTAAAGTCATTTTTTTATATTCGATTGAGACATTTCTTCAGTTGGGAGTAGACGGACGCTACCAATAACAGAGGAACGCCTTTACCATGGATTAGTAACTGAAACGTAGAACTGATCACATTATTTTTATGGAACAGATTATCGAGATACGCTGCATTTTGTGTACCAACCCAATGCCTTGTCCGCCATATAATGAGAATAGACCTGTCATGATGATGATAATAAGAAGACAAGCTTTTTGTAGGGTCAAAATTACATCTTTATTTCCTTTCATCTAATGGTGCATAAGGCACTGCATTGGTTCACCGATCTCGGCGTATCTTAATATTTTTTGTTTCATGAAGGTAAGATGATCAGTTTAACGTTTCATGTGCCAGTCCAGGGTCAATGAAATATTCTAGTGTAAATCACCTTATTTTTTTAAGGAAAAACCCACTAAGCCTCTATTTTGAGGCTTGTCAGCAGGTGGGATAGAGAGGATTTGGAAGGAGGTAATGAAAAATACACCACAACACCCAGACCAATTGAGAAAAAAATCTTTCTTGGATTTTTTTCTTGCAACTGGTAGGAATCGAACCCGCGACGGCCGTTTCACGGTTGGGCGATTAACCAACTGCGCCACGGCGCCTGTACATTTATGTATTTATTTTAAACGCCTTAAAAAAACTTAATTAATAAAAAATAACCGCTCTTATAAAAATAAGTTTTATAGCTAGCACGTATTAACTTAATGCACATACTCGTACATATCTTAAATAAAAAAATCTTTCATGTCAACCGTGTTAGGAATCAAACCCGAGACCTCTTTTATAATAGGCAAATGCGCTGACCACTTCACCACGAGGCCGCCTGAAAATAATCATAAAAATAAAATTTCTCAAAAACTGCTAGGCATAGAATTAAGAATAGTCCAGAAGGAGCCTAGAATCATATTTGAATACATCGGACTGTGTCCAATAATCCCCCCCCCCCATGGCTTACTTTCGCCGCGCGCATTCGTGATGTCGCCACGTAATGTTGCGTGAAGGGAAAAAAATAATCATAATTCAAATGTAAGGTAAAAAAAAGCAATCTGTTAATTTCTCTAAAATTTTACTGTGCACGCGGAAACATTGATTGACACAACAGAGTAGATAAATAAAGGGCCATTTAATAAGGGTAATTAAATTTATGAACTTTAAACTTAAAATGTAAAACAAATTTTATTTTACATAAAACGGATATTTTTATATCATGTTAAATAATATGTGATGTTTTAATGATAATGTCGTTCGAATGTCTCCAAGGCGTTGTTTAATCCGAGATTTAATTTTCATTAGTTCTTTTATTAGATGAGCAAAGTAGCGTAAAAAAATACTACCCTGGCAACACTAACAAAATTTACATTTTGTTTCTTCGACAATCTGACAGATGGAAAAAAATTCAATTTTTAAGCTATGCATTTGCTACTTAAACATTTGTCTGCTAATTACACATGAAATGTGATACCATCCTGTTCCTTTAAGATCCTAGCAGTATTTCTACACTTTAAAAGGACACAACACGGTAAAGTTGAATTCAAATCAGGAGTTACGTACTGAGGGACGTCTTCAAAGAAACTAATGGGTCATGATTTGAAGAAAAGTCATATAAAGAATTTAGTTGGTTCTCTGCCTATCGTCACTTTTTTAGCCTCATAACGCGAACGCAACATTTTTCTTTACACCTGGATTAAGGTAAAATTACCTGAAATAACTACGTCTCTGTTTTATAACCTGAAAAAATCGATTATTTGCGATTATAATAAATATTTCAAATCACATGTTCCACAATAATTGTATTGTGTTATTTTGCTTTGGCATGAAGTCTTGTGACTCCGCACTTTTGTTTAAATTTTAAAATATTTTTATGACTATCCGTTTTTGTGTCTATGTTTTTTTTAAATTTATTTATTTGGGTTTACAAACGATGAAATATCATGTTCAGAAATATTCTAATAAAAAGACACTACTTACTTTTCTTCTTTTACATGTAAACACTTAAACAAAATTAACAATACAAATGATTAAAATTAAAATTATTTTTTTGGAAAAATTAATTCAAATATACAAAATCATCTTGTATACACGTGTAAACTTTAATAAAATTCACGTTTTAGTAAAATAAAAAAAATAAATATTAAAATTAATTATTGAAAAATTTCATTCGTTAATTTAAAACTAGTAAAAACAATAAATAAAATGCTAATAAAATATGCATCGAAATAAAACTAGCAATGTAAATTATCAAAATAAAGTAATTGTAAAAATAAACTTGTTAATATTAAAACGCATCTTGTGTAAACTTTTTAAACCTAAACAATCCAGTGTTCAATATGTCATTTTCTACGTTTTCAATATTGTATAATTTGGACATTCTTGATATTGGATTGAAGAAGGACACATTATTCTTAAACGAATCAAGGTAGAGTGTTTTTGAGTTGTTTAAGGTATGACCATTAGGAGCACTAACTTTTATATTACCAAACAGCTTTTACTATGTATTTAAAAATAGAATAGTGAATGGGTATTGAAAGGGTTCTCTAGGAACGAAATCTTCCATGTGTCCATCGCGCCTACCTTATAATACCATACATAATACCAATGTCTTATAACTCGGTAGAATTTTTTTTTAAATTCTTATAGTACCTTTTATATGAGTCTCAAATTTCTAAACCATGCCCATGTTCAAATTCAAATTACGAGTAATTCTAACTCTCTTTCATTTTGATTCTCTGACAAAACGCGGCGTGGCTTTCAATTTAAAATTCATTTTTAAAATTTTAATCTATAAAGGAGATACTAACTAATATAATTCAATTCGGGATTGAGGACACTCCCAACTTTTGGGAAAATTTCTTAGGAATAAATCTGATGCAATAAGTATACATGTACAATAGGGTGGCCGATATTTTTTTTCTGAATTTTGAAATAAACGGGTCTAAAAGGTTGCCCTTTGAACTACACGGATTGAAAAAATTATCAAAAAAAAATTCAATCAGAGCTTTAAGTTTTCTTTCTATTTTTTGCGCTAAACCGGCTGTTAAAGTAAGAAAATCCGCCCAATTAAATTTTATTACATCCATTAAACCTTATTATTTAAGCAGCTAAGGGCGTGAGTTGCACTTTTTTGTAATAAATGAGTAGCATTGTTTTAATGAGCCATTGTTTTTGACAATATTAGCCAGGCGCTCAACCGAATCAGTTTCGTGAAGTGTAAACTTTTTGCATTTCGGTAGTTTTAAAACGTGTTCGAATTAGTAATGTGATTAAGTTATATCTTTACTAACAAAAAATAATTTTATCATTATAGATAATTAACAAAATATTCAGACAGTTATAAACTTCAAACCTCGGTTGAGGGCCAAAAGTAGGATGGAATATTTTTTTTAATAATTTTTACGTTCGATGTGATGACCAAAATGCAAGTGTTTAGACCCCTTTCACTTTGATACATTATCGGCCCCCTCTAATCTACAACTAAGTTTTATTTGTAGATTAGAGTGGGAATTGTATAAGAAATTAAAAAAGTATTTAAAAAAACAACATATGTAAATAGATTATTTTCTGTAATTCTATAATTGAAGATTAAATCCATGTTAAATAAATATCTACGAATACCTAGAAAGTGTATTTTTTTAGTATGAATCTGTGTTGAATTACCTTATAAAGAAAATAATAGCGATAGCAGTTGGATGTTAGGTATCCGTTTTGTAGCAGTTGGATGTTAGGTATCCGTTTTGTTTATAATATCAACTAGTGGAAATAATTTCAATATTCTTGACTGGATTCATTTTAGCTGGCTTAGTATCCAGTCCGATTGCATTGTGTTGCCACAAAATTCCGTTGCAATCCTTTTTTTAACCGTCAGTGATAAACTAAGGATCCTTAGTAACCACACGTTCCTAGAAGCTTAGCCAACTTTACGACTAAAACAGTTAAACTCCTGCGCGCCTTTAAAACGCATCCATACATCATAAAACTAAAAGAAAAATACCAGTAAATACGTACACCGGCATAAAAGAGATAATAGAAAAAGCTTGCCGTATCTACAGAACATAAATATATATTTTTATCTTTTTGCTACGTATCTTACATCTACTTCGTTTTCTGGTATTTTTCTGGTCACGAGGAGAGCTCGAAAAGTTTTTACGATGGCTGGCAACATCGCAGGATCCCGGAGCTATTAACCTTTAGTTGGCCAATATTTTTTCCCTCTCTTGATAAAGAACCAGCTTCACGTTTTAAACTATAAAAATAAATTTAGTGCTCTTTATAGGGAATTGTTTGACTTACCTCACTGGAATATTGAACACCTAATATTGACTGAGGTTTTACATTTCGAATCCTTGGTGTACATTTTTAGTAAAGAAAAAATGCAAAATAATGACTTTATATATTTTTTTTATTTTAGTAGCCTTACGTGTCATGTATAAGGCTAAGGTACTCGGAGAAAATCATTTTTGTTTGTCTTGAAAATGGGATGTTCGATCACTGATTTTTGTTTATTACCTTTATGAGTCCAAACACCATTGTTGCAAAGTCCAAGAACAATGGCGCGTAATAACTAATTTTAACGACAGTGTAAATATTTGTTAAGAATATTCCATCTTTCCTGCATTCTGCTTCAAGATTATGGCGTTGTAAACTGAAAAATGGGCACTGAAATAACAGATGTTCGATACTCTGTGAAGAAATATCATCGCATGGACAATAGTCATCATTCCTTAATTCAAACCTATATAAGCAACTTCTCATAGCTCCGTGTCCGGTAAAAATTTAGGTCGTTTCAAAAGTACTTTGGTGATGACGACGGAAGTTTGCTGCTTCAGCCAGCGTTGGGTTTAGTGATTTTACCCGTAGAAGAAGCGCGGTAATGATCTTCCCAACGCTGCTGCGTATTTTGTTTTATGCAGCGTTTAGCAAAGCTAAGGGTAAATTCTGAGAAGAAAGGTGCCGTTCTTTTACAAGTTGCGGCTCTTGCTCGTTCATCTGCTCTCTCATTTTCAACGATACCAGCATGTCCTCTTATACAGTATATTTGAATAATCATCCCTCTGATTTTTAGATGCTTAATTTTACTCTAAATATCTACAATTAATGGATTTAACGACCGAGTATCAGTTATAGCTTGAACGTCCGACCGACAATCTAATAATATTTTTGCAATAACCCACCTCTCTGGTAGTTTTTTAATGACCATTCAAGAGCTTCTCGTATTGCGAGTAGTTCAGCCTGAAAAACTGGGCAAAAAAATTTGTTTTTAGTGAATAGATATGTGTACCGTAAAGTACTAAACCCGTGGGTAAATATCGATGTACTTGCCCAAAACTTGGGTTGGGTGATGGTAGGGGGTCGGTTAATTTAGCTTTGTAATCGCTTGGGAGAGTTTATCTTCAACTATGACGTCATAATAAAGATATGTCACTTTTGTGCTTAGATATATTTATCGTGGCATTCGCGTCCCTGAAGTGAATATTTACTTGAAGGGAATATTTACCTTCAAAAACACCGTCATGGTGAAGATATGACGTCCTTAACTTTCCATTGTAATCGCGACTCAGGAAATTAAAAGAAAAAAAAATAAAAATAAATTGGTTTGCTACGACAGTTGAGATAAGACTAAAGCGGCCACGCAAGGGTTTTTTAGAAAATGTCTAAAATCGTTTGGATTTTCTTATTTTTTTATGCAAACCGTTTTCTTATTTTTTAAACAAAAATTATTTCACTTAATTTTTTTAGCAACTATTTAAAAAAAAACTTATTTTATCTATGCAACTGACCCAAAATAAATTTTAAACAAGTTCTTCAATATAACAAAGAAATTGCAAATTTCAAACCGTCTATGGTCAACCCTTTCCCGTTACGTTCTACTCTAGCGAATATTCCACCGGAGAACATTATACATTCCAGTCATTAAAAAGCAAAAATTTCCACACATAGCACACAATGCTACCGATTGTCGAATGTTGCAATGCCCCGCTGAGTGCCAGCGGACCGAAGGGTTGCGGATTCAGTCTGGGGAGGTCATTTTTCATGTTTCCCAATCTCCCACACGGGGGACAAAGAACGGAGAACCACGTCTCTTTACCCATTATGTTATAAAATACATTAAAACAGGAAAATAATTACACTGAAGTCATAATGGCGCGTTTAATTTTCGTTCGTATGGGACGTGACTCCAGCCTACTTGGTTCCCAACATTTAAAGCCTCCGTTGAACACCTTTTATGATATTTTTGGGCTCGTTTTTTTAAAGATCTTTTTAACTACTTTTACAAATGAACATATAACAACAGATATGAAGAAAATTTTAGAGGAGGGAATCGTACAAACTATGCTTAAAACTCTCCACTGGCGCGCTCCGCTAGAGAGTATAATACAAATTTTCATTATATTGACCCTTTCGATTATAATAAAACGACTTCTAAAATTCGAACTCTGTAATTAATACCTAATGCTAATCTTTGTTGATATTTCACATTGTTTATGTTCGTTTACGTTCTCTACTTTATTTAACAATAATTATTACAATGTCTTAATTTTGCAGTTTTATAAAATTTACAAATACTAACTTATGCATTCTAATTTTTCAAGACATAGTTTATACTTATTCACATAGATACACAAACCCACCCTCACCCGCCTTCTATCTCTCATCCACACACAAATTCTTATTCTATACCTACTCGTTTATGTATAATGTATTTTTATGGATATCTGTTATTGGTGTGATTTTATGTTTTTTTTTTGTACATGTATATTTACTATATTTATGTATGTATTTGAAACTAGGCTTAGAAATCATGGCTTGCCAAATATTGATCTCTATTATTAAAATATAAAATCTTTATTTGAAGCACTAACTTAGTGGTTATCATTATAATATATAAAAAAAAGAGTAAAGAGGAAAGGAGGAGAGATTTAAAAAGAAAAATGAGATGTTTCTTCAGATGTGATTTAAACAGAGATACTGCAGTAACATCTTTGATGGTGGATGGGAGATGATTCCACAGTCGAGCCGCAATGACACTATATGAGTAAGAGAAGAAATAGGAATTGTGGATGGTTATTGAACGAAGAGGTAAACCTTGAGTATTAGAACGAAGAGGTAAACCATGAACTGATAAGCGTTGAAATTTTTCACGCAGGTATATAGGAGCGTTAGGACTATAAAGTACATTGAACAGAAGTAAGAGGGAGTAATAGTCTCTCCGCTGTCTAATTTTGAGACATTTCAGTTGCCTATGATAATCAGAAATGTGGTCATATTTCCTTAGACTAAAAATGTACCTTATGCATATACTCAGAAGTCGTTCAAGCTTATCGAGTTGCTCACAGCTTAAATTAGTCATGGAAACTTCAGCGTAATCTAGGACGGGTAGTAGTAATGCTTGTATAAGAGTGCATTTAGTATTAATGGGAAAAAAATGCAACCTTCTAAGTGAGAGTAGACTGAAAAATATTTTGCCGCTAAATTCATTAGTATGAGCTCGCCAGCATAGATGTTCGTCCATTAATACTCCTACATTTTTTACGGATTTCCTTTACTAAATATTGGTACCATTGACATTAAGAGGATGACGTGAAGATACGTCTAATTTACTAAGCAATCTTTGACTACCCGTTAACATAATTTATGTTGTAGATGGGTTTATAAGTATTTATTTATAAGTTTGCGTTTTTGTTTTTGATTAAATATATTATCAATAATTTCTCACTATATCAATTATTATCAGCAGTTTGTTTTATTGTATTAAGTTCTTATTTAAAATTCGTATAAGCTTGTGAAACGTTGATTAAGAAGCTTGCGTAGCTTTGAAACTTGTCAGTTTAAAAAAATAAAAATAAGCGTATTACAACAGAGATGAAGAACATTTAAGATAAGGTAATATAGAAGTCTAGGCATCTACAGGGCTTATGACCTATCAATGGCTGGTTTAAGTTGCCACTTTACACACTGTGTAACATTCACCATTCTGCCCATATTTTAACATCTATATTCCTTCAATTATTTCATCTGTTGATTTTTGTGAAGTTAATGAGCTGAAACCTTTATTTATGCGGGTGAGATTCATCTAATTGAATTATTTCACCTACATACTAGGCAACGCCTGAAAATGTTATTTTTTTTCAAATTCTGTACTTCTTCATAAACCAGGTAGATTTATCAACAATATTTTGAGTTTGTCCAAATTTTTGTAGACAAGGGCTGGATTCAACTCCCTGAGGAGCTGTTTATATTAACATATTACAACAGAGATGAAGAACATTTAAGAGAAGGTAATATAGAAGGATTCGATATTCTATAGAATGATTATATATTACCTTATCTTAAATGTTCTTCATCTCTGTTGTAATATGTTAATATAAACAGCTCCTCGGGGAGTTGAATCCAGTCCTTGCCTACGAAAATTTGGACAAACTCAAAATATTGTTAAAAATAAGCGGTTAAAAACAAAGTCGTTTTATAATTATTTCGTATTATTTATCATTTAAAGTTGAAAAGTTATCCCTTAAATACATTTATTTTTTTAATTGCATAGACCTGCTTATTTTTTATTTTAAAACAGTTTTAGAATCGCTGGTTCGTTATACTTCGGGGAGAAAAATTTGATGAAAACGGGTTGCTAATGTGGATCTGTGGGATGGCATTAGGCATAAGTAAAAAGAGTTATGTTTGAAAAGTCATGCAACTGCCAACTGCCACTCTCTACTCTACTCCGTAATTTAATATGAGTACCTACATGGGAACATCCCAACTCCTATTTCCTACCTTAATTACTATTCAACAATGTTACGGTGCTGAGAAATATCATTTTTGCTAATTGTTAAATAAAAATACAATTTTAAAGCCAGTTGCACCAAAAAAATTTAAAATAAATGAAAAGCTAACAAATATATGTTGTCTCATACGCCTGAGTATAATTATATGTGGTTGCGCCACATTAAATCTATGAGCACACATCTACATATATATATTATATATATAGTACATTTGCTAGGATGAGGCGTTCGGATTTGTTTACTACCTACGAGACCATGGTTAAGATGTTGCATTTTGCCTACCGTGGGTACCTATATTGTTTCGACGTCAGAGCAACACCTGAACTGGGCGTGTGTACATGTGATTTTTTATATTCTCACCGCGATCGCAAAAAATATATTTTGCGATCAATAACTATTCAATCTACTGTGTTGTCTAATTCGTCAAGTGTCCTTCCTTCCTGACAACAAGATCGGATCTGATCCTGACTGCCACGCGACAGAAGTACCAGCAATGGTTAAAAGTAAATAAATTAAAATTAAAAATATCAAAAACAAAATATATGAATATTGGGGCTATGTATAGCGTGTGAGCTCGCCAATATATGACAGTAAAAATTTTATTGTCTTTGAATTTCCTAGAGTTTTAACCATCGAAAAAAAAGAAGATTGCAAATAAAATCAACAGACAATGGAAATTTGATGTGTATTATTTTAATAGATTGTTTATAACAGAAAAATACATAGAGAAATATGCATTTTTATTGTTTGTAATAAAAACAGTCTAGTAAATTCGAATAAATAAAAATACGCTTTATATTAACAATATTAATTAAAATGCAAAAATAACATTGAATACTTGAAAAATAAATATTACTGAGTGTTACAAACATAATTTAAAAAAACGGATAGCGGTTAAAAGTAAAAACTATCTTTAGTTTAATTCTTATAGCGATAAATACATAAACATTATAAAACAGGAGTTATACAAATACAAAAATAATATTGTAACTAGGCGGCTACCTACACGGTTAAATTTCGAAACACCACGCAATTTCTTATCTCAGCTACGCTATGTAAAATGAAAAAAAATATTAAAATTAATAATTTCATCACGTCATGAAGTCGCCCCTGGGTAGCGCCTGCTAACGTCAATCAACAAAAACATCCTCTATTTAATTACAATATTTCGGCTACGCCATAAATCTCTTTTTTTAAATAATTTCTCACGTCACAAAGTCGCCCCTGGGTAGCGCCTGCTAACGTCAATCAACAAAAACATCCTCGTTTTAATTACAATATTTCGGCTACGCCATGAATCTCTTTTTTTAAATAATTTCTCACGTCACAAAGTCGCCCCTGGGTAGCGCCTGCTAACGTCAATCAACAAAAACATCCTCGTTTTTATAACAGTATTTCGGCTACGCCATGAATTTCTTATAAAAAATGTCAAAACGTCACAAAGCCACTCTCTGAGTGTCGCTACTGACATCATTTACAAAAACATAATTATTTGTGCTTTTTTCAGGTACGCAACATTTTTTTAAATACACCTACCTAACCGATAAAATACTATTAGTAATTAAACCAAGGTGTGCTTTAAAGTTCCGTATGGCCAAATAATATTATTTATTATTAGAATATTATTGACATGTAGTTCAAGCATTGCTGCATTCACGTTGCTTTACTTCTGAGAGCTCAACTGCTATGTTTTTCTATGGTTATGTTAATGTCATCTGTCATGTATTGGCGAGCTCACAGGCTATACTTACGCCGAATATTGGGTAAAAAATAATACCCCAGGGTTACAAAATCAATATTGATAATTTGAATATAAATTATGTGGACGAAATAAAGTATCTCGGGGTCTACTTGGATAGATATTTAAATTTTAAAAAACTAACTCAATATGTAACAAAAAAAAACAAAAAAATTTCATTTATGGGAAGATTACGAAATGTATTAGATTTAAAAAGTAGTATTCTTATTTATAAAACAATAATATGTCCACACATAAATTACTGTTCTTCCATTCTTTTTTTATGTAATGAAGGAAAATTCAAAATATACAAATTCTTCAAAATAAGACGATGAGGATTTTACTCAAAAAATATATAAATTCTAATGTAGAAAGAATGCACAAAGAAATTGGCTTGCTCACAGTAAAGCAACAAATTAAATATAATGTGGCAATTTTTATACATAAAATAATGAAGGGGGTGAATAAAACAAAAACAATAATAAAATTTAACCAACAATGTCATACATATGAAACAAGGGGTAAAAAAAAAATAAGATTACCAATCTCAAAACTGAATCTCAAGGAAAAAAACAGAATCTCAAAACTTATTGTACAAGGGATCGAAGCTGTACAATAAGTTACCTAAAGAAATAAAGGAAATAGAAAAAATTTAAGTATTTTAAATTAATTAAAAAAAATATGTAATTGAGAAATTTTGTTAAAAAATTGTAATATTATTGGAAGTTTATATTAGTTCTTAAGATGTTATGGACTAACTTAATAAAGCACAAATAAAATAAATTTATAAAGGTGCCAGAACCTAGTATAAGGTAGGAATTGCAGTCATTGTATTTAGGGTTCAGTGGCAAAGTAGATAAAGGATAACGCATCCCGCGAACCAGCAATTTCGAGCGTGCATCTGCTAACGGGCAAGTGGCGCGATCAATATGCATTGAAGTTATATAATTTTCGTCTCTTTTTTTTGTGTCGAAACTAAAATAACATTGTCATCTATGTAAAAGATATGTACAGTGTACCCTAATTAACAAAATAATACATTTGACACTCCGCAACTTGCCTGTGGCTACAAATGAAATTATATCACTATTACCGGAATAAACTACGCTAATTTACCGAAGTTGTTCAAATAAAATCAGAAGGGGAAAAAGTCGATGAAGAAGCCCTACGGGAAATTGTATTTTTAAGTGCGGTAAAAATTAGAGCTTTAAATAATTGTACTACGAAGTATTTTGAAAATGTATGAAAAAAAAAATATATTTATGTAAATTTATTTTATTAAAAACGAACTACTTTGAATGACGTCACTAGTTCTTCTAAATAAATTGATGATAAGAGAGTTGTGATAGATTTCCAGTTAACGTTAAGTCAACTGACCATTCAGCAGAACTTACCAAAAAGAAGGGGAAGAGAATTGAAACCTCACATGCGGAGTAATTCCCAAAATTCAAAACTTTAAAATGGCTTTGTTTCATAGTCTATTGACAAATAGGAAAAAAAACCAATGACCTTCATCATTCGCTAGGTGTAGCTAAATTGATTCATTTTAGTTTCTTAAAATAATTACTTGCTAACCAATTATTACTTGACAAATGGAAAGCCCAGTAAATGGTTAAACCTTTGATTTATTTTCTTGAAATCCTTTGATGGTTAAATCCAGTACATGTTTAGAAAAAATGTGATTTGGACTCACAAAATTGTAAATTCAATCCAAAATATAAATTTGGACGCCTTTTAACACGTTGAAGTTATAATTCTGGCACGTTTTTAATCAATTTCCTTTGAACTAGGCTTCATTTCATCTCAAATGGCGATAAATTATTAATAAAAAACGAGAAATAATAGAGGGCGCCACATACAGGCGCGCACATAAATATTAGGCGTTTGGGACGGTACCGGCGTGTAAAAGGACAAAGAAAAACATGTGCGGGGGACAACCCTGCCTTACAGGGCTGTGCCAAGGGACGGTGAGGGTTCAAAATTCACTTTGTAAAAGCATTTTCTCTTCTCCCGAAATTTAATGCCCGACACACGAGTTAAAAAGTGCCACGTATTTTAAACACTTAACAAAGATACATTACTTTTTTTCGAAATTTCATTACGCATTACGGCTACTTTTAACGAGATTTCCTTTTAACCTTGCGCAAAATTTTCAGTTTGGTTTTTGCATCAAAGAGTGACTTAATTCATGTTTATTTAAAAATAATAACAACGTTCATAACGAATGTCACGAACAAGTAAAAAAAGTATTTACCTAGGAAGCATATTTACAAAATGTGTAAGAGTAGAAAAAGATGTTCTTACCAATGCTCGGAATACCAAACTTTTATTTATTTTATTTTAGAAATCAACAGTTCTACATACTTATTTACAGTAAACAAACAGATATAGTGTATAAACTCAGAACTAATAACAGATTTCCACAAAGTATACAAAGTAAGTAAAGAAAATATATTACATATCAAATAAATACATGTAAGTTTATACATATAAAAATGTTATTTTCATGTACTCAATCAAATATTTTTTTATGTATTTTTTTAAGAACAGTAAGTTAGAGAGTTTTTAGTGTTGAGAGTAAGTGCTTGAGGAGAATATTAGTCAAAAGGTGCTTCGATTTTATAAATAGAAGTCCGAGAACGGACGCAGCAGCCCCCCATAACGAGTGCCTTGAGAATGCGACGGTGGACCTGGCTTGGACACGTGTTACACATTTCTCAGGAAAACCTAAACCAAAGTTGCCTGTCCTTTAAACCTGCGGGCTCACGCTGTCCTGGAAGGACATCGATAACGATATTTCGACTTTATTCGGCGGAACTAACAGGCGCTGGATTGACGAGGGAGAAGGCTAGAGTGCTGGCTGGCTATAGGGTCTCCTGGAGGCAACTGGTGATGTCCACATACTTCACTTAGAAGCGGACGTGGAAAAGAAGAAGAAATAAATCGAAGAAAAAAAAATGTCGCGAAAGCGATGAAACCGGTCACTGGATATTCCAAATTTGTGGATTAAAATATCACTCGTGTTTTATTTATATAATAAAAAAAAAGAAGAAGAAAAAGATGTTAAAAGGAGAGTAAAGCGCGCAACAATGAACAGCGTACTATGCACAGTTATTATTGCTAGTAAAATATGTCAATCGAAACTTGACTGGCAGAACACAACGGAGTTTTAGAAACATAGAACAGGCGGAGGAATGATGAAAGCAGAGAAACCCCGGCCAAAATGTTGATCGCACCGACGAATGTGGGAAAATCATTGTATGTCAGAGATGCTTCGAGGATCTTCGAGGATGGAATGATGATGATGAGGATGGTAAGGTCATGTAGAACGAATGGATGGCAAAATAATGGTAACAGATACATATGGCGGTAATTAACGGTAACGTAGGACGAGGATGACCAAGGAAGTCGTGGGATGATCAGATAAACCAAAATCTTCAGTCTGATCATGTTAGACGCAGACACAACCGAAGGGGATGTATGACATGATGTATGAATTTGGAAGAAGCTAGGAATCTATGTCAGTTTAGACAAGTGTAGCGGTTCATCTTCTCTGCCTACCCCTACGGAAAAAATCTGTGTGATCATTGTAGTAGTTGTATAGTGCCTATTTTACAACACTTAAAACATTGTTGACATGTAATGGTATCTACTCAGGTCTATTAATTTTTTATTTTTTTTTAGAGAAAAGAAATATTTGCGTTCTTATGATTTACCCAAATATTTAATTCTGAGGGCCATTTTCAACGAGTTGTAAATAACTCACTATTAGAAAATGGAATCGAGTTGGGGTAGAGTGGGATTCAAACCGCGGACCTTCGGTCCGTGAGTCCTAGACACTAGCCACAGGACCACAACCCGATTAATAATAATTAAGATGAATACAGTCTGTATTAAATGCCGCAGAAAGTCTTATTTTTGGAATCTCTAAGCTCGGTCATTTCACTCCACTACTTCGGGAATTACACTGGCTACGTTTTCCACCTAGGGTGGAATACAAACTTACGTTGTATGCGTAAGTCGCTGCACAACTCTGTTCTGAAATATCTAAAAGAACTATGCGTTCCAAATAAATTAGCTGACAGACGTTTTACGCTTAGATCAGCTACGCAACTAGCGCACTAAATTCTGTGAACGCGTATTTGCGGTAGTAGACCCTAGGGCATGAAATGCTCTTCTAGCAGAGGTACGAAACTGTGAGAGTGGAGTGATATTTCAAAAGAATCTTATAACACACCTGTTCTATCAATCATTTTAGTAAATCCAAAATCAAAATAAATTGTTGTGCTTTAATTATAAATTTTAAGTTAAAATTACATTGATATTAATATAATCACTTTTTTAAGTACCCTTGAGGTATTACATTACGAAAATGGCATTAGATAAGTTATCCTTAACAGTACCTCCTTTTAGGGTCGTCTCTATTTCCTTACTGTATAAATTTATTTTTTATTACGTACTGATCATATGTGTCGACGTTAAAATACCCGTTAGACACAAATACATAAATAAATAAATATTCACATCACTAAACGCCTAACGTGTGACGTAGTTATCAAATCACATTTGTATGATTAATTAAATAATTAAATTTCGTATCGCTACATAAATACACTCACGTTTCCCACAAACATGGTTATTCTGACCACAATACACAACCACCCTAATGCACGCGTCCTACACCCTCCACCTTTCACCCTAGGCTCTGTAATACAACATATAAACTGCAACCCTTTGCTGTGTCGAAATAACCCAATATTGTCTGCCAATTCGAGACAGCGACATCAAAAAGATTTAAAAGAATACATATGTAAGTATTTATTATTAAATGTTGATTTTTAGTTATGGACTCTTTTTTCCTGAATTGTTATTTTTTCCCCTTTTTAGTTGATCGCAATTCCTATTTATTTTTAAAAAATCCCTCAAAGGCATGACTTGTTTTTATTTTATTTAAAGCTGAAAGAAAATGATAGATATTTATAAAATTAAAAAGTGCTTATATTAAAACATAAAAGAAAATAATCATTTATGCCATACATTTTTTAAAAAATGCTGCATTCATCTACTTTTTTCATCCAGAATTAAGTGTCTTCACGGAAGTCTTAATTGAAAATATTGAATTTCTAGGACAAGATTCATTATTTCTAGTCCTATAGAGTTGAGATTTATGTCTCAAAAAATTGTACAATAAGCTTTAGGTAAATAAATACTCGTAAAATCTATTAGAATTCTTTACTATATCAACAATATTGTATTGTAAAATTCGTAAATATTTGTACTCAATTTAAATCCGACATAAACATAAATGTAATGTGATTTTCTTTTGTTGTATGAACAAGTTTTATCTCCTAATAATAATTAAATCCCATAAAGCTTAGTTGAAATCAAGTTATGGCTATCGCTAGAGGGACCTATTACAAAAAAATATAATAACGTAGGTATCCGTAACTTTATAGAGCCAAGATCCCTGTGTTGAGTTTGGATAAAACATGATAGAAAGTGGAAGCATGCATATTGTATACTACAAATATAAATTATTACATAAACATATTTTTTTTTTTCAATATGCTTCTTGCCCATACTGATCATCATGGTTTCAGATGTGACATGGTTTAAAAACAACCTGTATACGTAATGTTATTCAGATAACATTATTATTAATATAGGTTAAGCATAAATCGTTGAAATAAAATGAAAAAATTGTATGCTTGTAATTCAGCAGTATTTCAGAATAAAAATGTGAGCACTTTCTATTTTATTTTTAAGTGTTAAACCATAATATATTCGTTATTTTTCTTTAATTGAACTTTCTTTTAGTCATTTTTATACTTCTTAATTATTTTTAACTTCTTACTTGATCTTAAACAATATTTTAGGTTAGTCCAAATATTTGCAGACAGGCTGGATTTCTTCCCTTGAGTTATCTAGATCTAAATGTGTTGCTATTGAGAGGGAAAAATATTAAACAGTGAATATGGACGCCGGATGAATCTCACTCACATGATAAAGGTTTCGGCTCTTTTACTTCATAAAAGTCAACTGATGGAAGAGCTGAGGAAATGTGGACGTTTTGACCTAGGCAGAATGGTAAATGTTTACACAGTGTGCAAAGTGGCCACTTAAACCAGCCAATGACAGGTCATAAGCCGTGTAAATGTCTAGACTTCTATATGCATTAAGTAAAATAATATTGGTATAATATGTAGGCATATTTTCTTGAATAAAGACTCGCTAATTGTTTTTTTTAAAATTAATATACTATGTAGAAAGGAATGCTGCAGTGGTTTGTAAATGTAGAGTGAAGGGCGGCGAAACATCGATAAAAAATAAAAAGGATTTACCGTGCAAATATTCTATCTACTCTGCTTACTCTTATGGGGAAACATCATAATAGTTAGTCGTTTGAGTTTAAAAAAACACTCTTCTCCGTTAGGTTCCAGCTACTATTTTGGTTACAGTAAAATAGCACTTTATTTTCATTCCCTTTCCGCACCTAACGCTGCATAGTGCACTGCACTGGTACACCAATCGCAGTGTATATTGAACATTTTTTTATTATTTATATATATTTATTTACATGAAGGTAAGATGATCGATCTTATGCTTCAGGTACCAGTCGAGGTACTATGAAATATTCTAGTATAAAAACACCTTCTTAAATAAATGTATCATGCCAATCTTATCGGGAATCGGACCCGAGACCTCTTGCATAGTAGGCAAACGCGCTAACTACTACACCACTAGGCCGATCTTTTTTTCCAATAAATTTCTATTTATTATTTGTGCAAAATTCTATACATGTAATATATGTATAATATGTATGTAACATGTATAATATGTATAATATGTAACATGAAATATGTACCTGCATGTATATTTTTTATACCTATTTGTATTTGCATACAAAAATAATCATTATATACATTATATTCGTTACAGTAAAATTCTACGAATATTGAATCTAATGCCTATTTATTTACAAATAATAATATGTTTTTTTGTTTATATACGTGAGTGCTAATTTAGCGCTGTTTTCTGTGAGTGTGATTTTTTATAATTTCGATTAAAAAAATATGTTTTTTACTAATTAATAATAATATTAAATGTAAAAAAAAAACTTTTAAAAAAACATGGCTCGCGAGGGATTCGAACCCTCAACCTTCAGTCGGATAGTCTGACGCTCTTACCTATTGAGCTAGCGAACCTCGCGACTAATGCGACCATAAAATCCTATAAGAATGTTTACAAACAACAAATGATCATGCCTGAAAAAATATTATTAGTAAAAAAAATACATTTCGATGATAGTAAATGGCTTGAGACTTAAAACTACACGTAGGTACCATGTAAATTCTCACGTCACGATAAAATTAGATAATTTTTTTAAAAATTTTATTTATTCAGCTGCTCCCCGAGGATGTCGAGTAGCAATTAGTAGTGACCTATCGATGTTTCAGTTTCGGTTTCGGCCAAAAAACTATTTTCGGCCGCTGTTTCGGTTTTGGTCAAAAATGGCCGAAACTTCGGCTCAACCGAAACATGCGGCGAGATATGTCGGATTGCATTTGGCTGTACTCGGTTGCGTCTTATGGCTCGTGACCCGGCCGCGTGACCCGTGACCTCTAGTTTGTTTCGGCTTTGGGCCGGTGTTGGAAAACTGTTGCATACATGTACTATATAGGTATAAAATAAAAACTCACCAAATGGCGCTAAAAATTTACAAATTTACACATTTAATTTATGCCTTTAATTTATCGTGTATTTTTTTCAAAGCTCATTTTAATGAACTTAATTAAATATGCTTCTGTTTCGGCTGAAACTATTATAGGACTGAAGCCGAAATTCGGCTTAGGCTGTTAATCGTGTTTCGGTCGGTCACTAGATATCATCCCATCCCCTCTCCTCTCTTCATAGTATAGTGTTATGTTCTTTTTTTTATATATATATTTATTTTTTTAATCTTTGCTTTTAATTTTTGTATAAAATTGTAAGATTCAATATGTCCATGTATTTATAATTTTCTCAAACTGAACGGTTTGGGTAGGTAGGAAGAAATTGCCTTAAGGCAATATGCCCGCCCTTATATGTATATTTATTGTATATGTATATAAAGTGTCAAATAAATAAATAAATAAATAGATATAAGTCTCTTTCATTGCATCCTGGTTAGTGCATTTGCCTGTAATTAAATAAATAAAAATACAGATATAGGTACAACGACAACAACAAACCATCACCCCGTTTCTCCGTAAGGGTAAGCAGAGAGGATAGAACGCCACATCACTATCTTTGCATACAGATCTCGCTTCCTCTACATTCATACATCTTCTCGTGCACGCGCGCCGATTATTCTGACATGTCCATCTTCAAGTATTTGTTGGATTTGGTCATGCCATGTCTTTCTCGGTCTACCTCTATTTCTGCATCCATCAACATTCGCACTGTAAATATTTTTAGCCGTTCTTTCGCTGTCCATTCGCTCTACATGTCGTCGTATTAGTTCGTTTTTGTCCAGCGGACTAAAACACAAATCTGCAGAAAGAGAGCCATAATGTTTTTTTTTACGAATTAGGCAAAAAAAAAACATAACTTAAGACAAAATTCGTTAAAAAACACCTCAAACAATTTTTTTAATATTACTTTGAAATAATATTTATTTATACTTTAACAATGTTTGTATTCTTTTTTTATACAGAATAATGTTTCCTCACTGGGGTGTCCCGTGCCGAGGGAAACATTTTACAAAATGTGAAACATGCTTTAAATTAGTTATTTAACAAAGTTAACATAATAATAAAATAAAAACGCAATTAATTTAATTATCATTGACATAATAAGCAATTTAAACTAAAATAATCATAAAAACATAATCAATTTATATAGACCTTTAGACCAAATTTCATAAATAGTACACAAACTTTTATCTATTTGGCTTGATCCACTCATTGATCCGTGCGCAACCCACCTCTACTATACATTTCTTAAAAGCAATTTTATATTATGATTACAAACTAATTGTCCTTATGGATAATGGATGTAGATTATACACTTA
Organism: Micrasema longulum; assembly: GCF_059751315.1. NCBI lineage: Eukaryota > Metazoa > Arthropoda > Insecta > Trichoptera > Brachycentridae > Micrasema > Micrasema longulum. Next base: position 147,166 of record NW_028278424.1, read on the forward strand.
AACCGAGTAGTAGGCCAATCCTCTTTGACCGAAAGTTGTATTTATTTTTAATTGTTTTGCAGCATCATATTATTAACAGATTTCTTCGAACTCCTGTACACTTACTTAATCTTGTTAAAAATGGTTTATTGGACAAAAACGAACTAAAGCGACGATACTCAAACCAACGCGCATCGCAGAGCTCCTTTCTTGATTTTGATGATAATGCTTACATCCGCTTTGCATAATGTACGGATTTCAACATGTGTGCATCTATCGTACATAGTTTTACCACACATAGTGAATTATTATACAATAAAATCACTCCACCTAATGTTATCTTATCGTGGATTTTAACTCTAATCTGAAATGGACCTTTCTGCATTATCCCATTTTACTGGCGTATTGCTTTATAATAGTCCAGTATAATCGCAGGACGGGGGGGGGCGTTACTGCCATCTAGCGGTTGCATCCCACAACACGATCGGCTACGTGTTTCACAAAAGTAAACAGAGGAGCCATCAATTTAGAAAATTTCACGAGATACCTTTATTCTTGGAAACATGAAAGTGTTTTTGAATTTGTTAAAACTTTTGACAGACAGACCTATCTTGTTTTTATGGCTTTTTTTAAACGGTCTTGGCATAAATACAAACTTGTGAAACAACGCAAATATACTTATTTTTTTGACTCGCATGTAATAAACTAATGTTTTATGCTTATATTAATTTACCAATTTATTGATTTATTCATTTCGAATAAATCAACACTTAACATATTTACGAATCTATTATGGCTCTTTAGGCTGTGTCCGTTTTAAAATATCGAGGCTGTACTGACAAAATACATTAAGTCAACAGTCTTTATATATTTCAAATATTTTTTAATATTGGTGCAAGATGTTGATTTCAAATTCTATGCTATGCCTAGAATAAAGATTAGTCTTTCAAAGCTTTAAAAGATTATTTTTTTTAATTGTGTGAGAAATAATGCGTTGAATGAATAAAAAAGCTTTAAATGCGATTATCTCGGAATTCGTTTTAATGACTTAATGCATTATGTCAATAAAGCCTCGATATTATGTAATAAATAGTTCATACCTGTACGAAAAAAAATACGCAAATAAAAAGAAACGATTACATACAATGAAAATATTGAGAATAAAAATGGTGAAACCTTTTAAGGTTCTCCCTTTAGGGAGTTTGAAAAAAATCGAAATATCAAGTGATTTGTTTTATTGAGGTTGTGACTAAAAACCCGTTACACTGAGGTTCACTCTTTTGTTTGTTGACCTTTATATAACGAATTCTATGGAATTCAACCTCGTTAAAACGATTAATATGTGTGGTATGAGAAATTATACAGTAGACACATCGTAATCGAGAATGTATATAATACGTACTTCTAGTATAGTAATCTTTATTACAATATCTGGAACGTGTCGCTTCCCAAGTATAAAGAAACGATGGTTGCAATATTTCTGGGTAATATTTAATATCTTGTACACCCTTACTTTGATATGTTCGGTATATGTATTGTTAGGTACATGTATTTCCTTTGGATCTGAAGGTTCAGCGACGATCTGCAAATTTACACCTAAAAAGAAGGCGTTCCTATGTTATTGGTGGCGTCCGTCTACTCCCAACTGAAGAAATGTCTCAATCGAATACAAAAAAAGACTTTAAATGCTCTTCTTAATGCTTGGCAATCGCGATGGGAATCTTCCCCTTCGGGAAGGGGTTACCTTTCTTTTTTCCCCTTCAATCTGTCAGCGCTTAGAATCTTCTCGGGTTATCCCCGATCACTGGACTACGCAGTTTTTATCAGGCCATGGTAAATTTAATCAAAAATTATTTGTTTTTAATATTGTTGACTCCCCTTCGTGCTGCTGCGGATATCCTAACCAATCTTCCGAACACATCCTGTGGTCTTGTCCCTTTCCTCTTCTCTATGATTACCGAATGTAGCTTCTCGCTACTATCCGTGGCCCTGTCATAGGTCATGTTGGATATACAGATCTGGTGGCTTTCAAAAAGAATTTCAAGTATTTTAAAAAGCTTTGTAATCATTTCGGCGAATTGATAATGTCTAATCAATTTAATCCCAGTCAGTGAAGAATCCACTTCCCTCTCTTCTCAATTCAATAAAGTTCATATTATGTACTTCTAGATTACTTTCTTTCAGCACAAAGATGCTAAGGCTACCAGATTTCAGAAAGCTCCTTCGGGCAGCTTTTCTCGTTTGACAACGAGCAAATTTTCCGTGTATGTGGGCACCGCCAGGGAGACTTATGTCCTCAGATGCGGTGTGCGGTATGTGGTGGGCAAGCTGTAAGGTATATGTGCGTGTTTATATGTTCGCATGTGTGTATGTATATATATATGAATATATGCGTATATATGTGTATATGTATGAATGTATATATATATATATATATATATATGTATGTATGTGTATATGTAAATATATATATAATATTACCATTTGTTTTTAGTTTTTATATTCAACATTTTTATTTGATTTTTAAAATGTATTTTCTTTAATTTTAAAATAGAATAAATAAAATGATTAGTTTGAGACCCCTGAAACATTATACATATATACAAGCAACTTGCTACCTTTATAAGTTCATACTTATTCGGTTGTACATAGGAAGTAAGTACTACTGACTTTGCAACAATAACCGATGAACCGAGATTCAGTATATTTGTATAATAAACTCTTTATATTTTTGCTGAATTTTTGTGCCTACCAATGTGTGTCAATGTAAGATTTACAAACTTAAAATGCACATCTTTTTTACTGCTTTTCTTCTATACTTCACTCTTTTACAGTAAATACTTTTTATTTAACTTTAATTTTGTACAAATTGGCTACGGCCGGTAGTTATAATAATAAATAAATATGGTATTGTTGGATGGGGTGTGCATATGCCAATATATTGATGAACCGGGTTTTGGTCCCGTGGTAGTATTGTGGACTCACGAGGCAATGGTCTAAAGTTCAAATCCCACTCTACCACAACTCGATTTCCATTTTTCCAGCACAAGTGATTTATTAGAAAAAGTCTGAATATTTAAATATTTGAGTAAATTATAAAAACTCAACCACTTGAGTTTTGAAAAAAAATATTAAAACCTTTAAAAATCGTATAAATATTAATTATGAAACTAATTTTAAAGGAACTCTCAATATTCAACACGGAAAATCTATAATATTAATAGTCTAAAAAATGGGACCAGAAGGGACCATCTGTATTTTTGTCAATGTTTTTTTCTTCTAAAGTTTGCATGAATATTTCAGTAAATACACGCAGAAAAAAAATTTAAAAATCAGCGTAATTTAGAATGGTAATTTACCATTAAAAAGAAACACTTAAATATTTTAGTTTATGGATTAAAGTCTTGAAATTGAGACGTATCTCACCTCTCCTGACACACATTTTTGAAAATTACAGATGGTCCCTTCTGCCATCTGACTACCGAACTCATTATTAGGAAATGTGAATCGGGTTGCGGTAGAGCGCGGTACGAACCTCGGACTTTTGATATGTGAGTCCGCGACACTAGCCGCGGAATCACAACGCGATTAACATTGTCATATTTTTATTTACATTTTTGTAATATAATTTAAAATCTAAACTTTCAATTGGTTATTTATTTCTAAACTTATTCCATTATTTATTTTTTAACCATGAATAATTTTTGCGTACATTTATGAACAAGCTGCGTGCGTGGTTCAGTTACAAATACTAAAGCTAGGGTTTCCTAGGACAGCGGTGCCCGTATCTTAACGGCCGTAGTGAACGGTGATGCGGTGGACAGCCGTCGTAGTGGTGACTAAAGAATGGTTTTATTTTTCAACGGTGTTTTTAACACCATTTTTATAGGAAACCACTCTTTAGTCACCGTTACGACGGTTGTCAACCGCATTAATGTTCACTACGGCCGTTAAAATACGGGCACCGCTGTCCTAGGAAACCCGAGCTTAACGCGTTTATCGTGTTAGTAACAAAACAAAACAAGCTATGTATATAAATGTCAAGCGTCTAAAAATGATGTATTATTTTATTACTGTGATGTTTTACACTCGGAGTTTGTTATAAAAGAACAATCTGTAAATAAAAAATATACACCACTCACAAATTATTGAAATTAGCATCCACATGACGAATTAAAAAGTCAATTAACATCCTCAATAAGTAAATTCATTTACAATAGCGATCGTTTTACATGAAAACATAAAGAAAGTTTGAAGCTAGAGAATCTTAACTTCTGACACTCGAAATAAAGTCGACCGGTTTTCAATCATCTTTGGTTGCATACGAGATACAAGAATTCTTATACCCCTCGATTTACCTACGAATGTCACACGTGGTTTAAAATCCTAATGAGTACAGATGACTCAAATAAAGCCATTTTTACCTATCTGCCAGATGTAAAATCGTGCTTGCTAATCTAGAAGTATATCCATAACTACTAACCATAAGCATTATTCATTTGTAAATTTTACTCGGTAATTCTAAATTCAGGTAGTTTCGTGGTACAAGCTTCAAATTATAACCTTGCTGAAGTTAAGTGTGGTTCCGAATCGTAAATATTGGTCGGCAGTGACATCTATCCCACCGCGACGTAATTAGTCGAATATTTCACGCCGGCTCCAACAGGCAGCGTTTTCGAAATGCGTAAGATTAAACCACAAGAAAAATATATTTAATTTTCCCTTCCCGGAGATGTTTAGCTAGTAGACATTGCATCTAATAACTTTATTATATCCGTAAATATAATAAATTATGGGTTAAGATTTTGGGTATCCCTCCGTTATTCAATTACGTATCGGTCAAAATATTTATTTATGAAAGAATTAATACTTATTGGAAACAGAAAAAGCATACAATAGAAAGATTACCAATGTGTTGCATGTTGCGGAGTACGAAGTAAAAGAGTAACCTTATATGTGATTCTCGATAAAACTATATGAAACTCGATAAAACTATATAAAACTCGATAATACAGATAGATTTATACGTGAAAGGTTTCAGTTCTATTACTAAAAGTCAGTAAATGGAAGAGTTTGCTGATGACTAAGCATACCTATGCAGAATGGTAAATATTACAGAGTGTGTAAAGTGGCCATTTAAACCAGCAAATTTTATTTATTTATTTATACTTACAATTTCGTACTATTTTTGTATACAGGATAATGTAGGGAACATGGGACGTCCCGTGCCGAGGGAAACATTTCACAATAAGCATAATGAAACATGCCTTAAATTAGTTATTTGACATAGTTAACATAATAAGAAAATAAAAACGTAATTAATCTAATTATCATCGTAAACTTAATAAGCAAAATAAACTAAAGTAATTAAAAAATAAATTAAAAAATTATAATATAGACTTGTAGACAAAATTTCATAATCAGGAAACAAATTTTAACCTATTTGGCTTGATCCACTTTTCGATCAGTGCGCAATCCACCTCCACTATTCATTTCTTAACAGCAATTTTATATTGTAAGTACTCACTAATTGTTCTTATGGACAATGGAAGTAGATTGTACACTTTAACCGTGTAATAGGCCCATCCTCTTTGACCGAACGTTGTATTAATTTTTAATTGTTTTTGCTGCATCAGTCATCAGTCGTAAGCTCTGTAAAAGCCTAGACTTCCATCCCTTCTCAAAAAGTTTTCCTTCTCTGATGCAACAAATTTAGATCTAAATAACTCCCTTGGGAAGAAAACCAGCGTGTCTACAAACATTTGGACATGCTCAAAACATTGTTGAAATAATTTGAATTTTGAAGGATTATGTACGATTCAATAAAAGTTGTAGATTCGGTGATAATTCTACCGATTTAAAAAATCTTTAACAATTATCTATTTTATGACATAACAGTAGCCACCCCTCCCCTCCCCCAAAAATTGTTAATTCAGTAACTGTTTTTTTGTAGCTTGGCTCGTCTCAAGTAACAGTTTAATAGGTAAATATCATATACTACGAATACCGATACAAATATTTAAAATGGATTTTGAATAATTAATGGTATTTTCCAATTCAATATGGATATTGTGGAGAAATGTTTTCAGATATAAATTTTATAAAGAAATTTTTAAGAAATACGTCACTAGAAAAACGCGACATGTTTGGCCTTGATAGCTCTGATGTCAAGATTCGTGACAATGTTCTAAACAAATTCAAATGTTCAGCAACAAAAAACATGAATCGTGACGCATCTTAGGGGCGTGGCCAATGGAATGACCGTTTTTGCGGGAATTCAAAATTACAAATATTAAAATATTTTTAATGCAGAGGCATTAGAAAATAAGTAACAAAAAATTATGTTTTGTCCTCCATAGTATTTCATGGACCTTTATTACTTTAAAAATGTTTTTAAAAAAGTGATATTTCCCTATTAATCTTTGTAATACTTTTCCAGGGGTGCTATTCTGAACCACTCTCGTGGCACGAGAAAACCGTTTTTATCGTGTATTTAAATACACGAGATAATACGGCCGCTAGAGCGTTTGTAATTCCAGCTCAGCTGTTAACCTATCCACCGAATTATTTTTCTGAATCTACCGATTTTACCTTGAAGTTGGCAATGCTGCACGTGACCTACGTACATCCTTGGATATAATATCTAATTTTATTTTGAAAGTCAAAAGGTTTACGAACCGCATGTAACTTTTCTAATATAGTTTTCCTCGGCTTTTCGAATAGCTGTTTTTAATAAGCATATTTCGCCTTTTTTCGTCCGATTCTCATTACAGCGCAGCATTGCGGGCACATGACCGCACGGTGATACTCCGGCTGGCGGGTAAACCGTGGCCCGTAACGTCGGGGGGCGCGGGCGATATAAATCACGCATTACCTCACACTCGCCGTAATATATGAGGAATAACGCCACAGGTCGGGCGAAAATTGCACTTCAGGGAAAAAGAAGGTACGCAACAGCAATATTAGATTTCGCCATTTTTCGCCCTATCTGGCTCCTACTTGTTTTGAGAATAATTCATAACAATATATTGCTCACTAAATAGTGAAAATCGCTAAACAAATATCGATTCCAAACAAACAAACGATCATGCCGTTTTCCCGAAGGGGTGAACCTCTCCCTTCTCTAGGATAGAACGACACAACGTTCTTTCTTTACACGCAGCTTGCATAGTTGCCTCTGTATTCATATATGATTCTTCTTCTTCTTCTTCTTCTTCTTCTTCTTCTTCTTCTTCTTCTTCTTCTTCTTCTTCTTCTTCTTCTTCTTCTTCTTCTTCTTCTTCTTCTTCTTCTTCTTCTTCTTCTTCTTCTTCTTCTTCTTCTTCTTCTTCTTCTTCTTCTTCTTCTTCTTCTTCTTCTTCTTCTTCTTCTTCTTCTTCTTCTTCTTCTTCTTCTTCTTCTTCTTCTTCTTCTTCTTCTTCTTCTTCTTCTTCTTCTTCTTCTTCTTCTTCTTCTTCTTCCTCTAGCTCTAGGTCGTATGACCTGTTTGTGACGGGGGGCTGTCCTGTACCTCAATCACAAATAACTATCGACGTGCCAATAAGCGACGTGATAACAATTTCTCACCATGGTTGTTTATCGTATTCGCGATCACAATGGATCATCTGTGAACACCTAATATTACATGTTAAAATATTTACGTTTAGCCACGTATAATCCTGCTGCGTAATCACGTTTTGGTTTAAATATTAATGGAAACAAAACTAAACTTATGGTTTTTAGCCGAGAGAATCATCTAAATGTAAATCTCCAACTTAAAGGTATCAATATTGAGAGAGTGAAACAGTTTAGGTACTTAGGCAGTATCATCACAGAAAATCTAGACCCCGACATTGAGATAAAATGCAGAATAGAAGCAGCCCGAACAGGATTTAACAAAATTAAAAATCTTCTTTGTGACGATAGTATAAACCTTAAGTTGAGACAACGAATAGTCAAATGTTATATACGGTCTGTCTTACTGTGCGGTGTAGAGGCGTGGACTCTAAAAGTTAATATTATAAACCGTCTTGAAGCATTTGAAATGTGGATCCACCGTGGAATGTTAAGAATATCTTGGACCGATATGATAACCAACAATGAAGTATTACGTAGAGCCAATACTAACAGAGAACTATTCACCACTGTTAAGCTCCGTAAGATTTCATATGTTGGCCAAGTGTTGAGACGTGATAAATATGCCATACTTCAGCTTGTCATGAAGGGGAAGATCGAGGGACGTAGAGGGGTCGGAAGAAAACAGCTTTCCTGGCTTCGAAACATCCTAGCATGGACCAGGATTAGAACTGTGGAGGAGCTGTTTCGCGAAGCTCAGGATAGGGAAGCTTTCTCCCAAGCGATCGTCAACGTCGGGGGGACCCGACATGACACGTGAAGAAGAAGAAGAATCACATATTTGAATTTAGCCGGTATAAATATGGAAAATATTCCAAAACTGACATTTTTATTTATTTATTTATTATTTATCACGCTATTTATTGCATTTAGCCGGCGGTTGGCATGCCAAATGTTTAAAAAAAGCAGTCGCCGTAGTAATTGTAATTTAATTTTCACTCTTTTGTATTAGATACTCCTTACTATTTTGTAAATGCAATATATTGTATTATTTTTATAGTATATGCCGATTTTTCGCCAATGAACTGTATTTATTTACGAAGAAAACAAAAAACAAGCCGACACGACCGTTGACTTGGAGATTACACACGTGTTGACTTTTGACTGCGATAACTTAAACATGTTCATTATTGCTCATTAAAAAAAAAACAAAACAAACCATCACGCCGTTTTCCCGTAAGGGTAGGCAGAGAGGATAGAACGCCACAACACTCTATCTTTGCATACAGATCTCGCTTCCTCTACATTCATACATCTTCTCATGCACGCGCGCCGATTATTCCGACTTTTGACATGTCCATCTTTAAGTATTTGTTGGATTTGGTCATGCCATGTCTTTCTCGGTCTTCCTCTATTTCTGCATCCATCAACATTCGCATTGTAAATATTCTTAGCCGTTCTCTCGCTGTCCATTCGTTCTACATGTCCAAACCAGCGCAGAGCTCCTTTCTTGATTTTGTCGATAATGCTTGTCTCAGCCTTACATAATGTACGGATCTCAACATTTGTGCATCTATCGTACATAGTTTTACCACACATTCGCCTGAGAGATCGCATTTCGACAGCATTCAGCTTACTTTCATCCCTGTTTTTCCAAGTCCATACTTCGCTCCCATACATCAGGGATGGGACCAGGACTCCGTTGTGAACTGCCATTGCTCATTGTGATCGCTCAAATGCTTAGCATGTTTTTAAGCACGTTGATAGTTGTTTGTGATTGAGCTACTGAGATGATGACAACCAGCTGTTCTTCCATCTTTTTGGGGGCCTTCCTGGTTGTCTTCTGCTGCAGGTGTTATCTGACTTTTTCCACGCGGTCCACACGGTCTCACCAAAATTACCTCTTGCTTCTCGCCCACCTTACTACGTCTTCAACGGTCTCATTTCTGATTCAATCTCTAAGAGTTCTGACTGCGATGGAGCGTGGGGTTCTCATTTCCGTTACTCCGAGAAGGCTTTTTGTACTGTTGGATTCGGCTCGCACTTCCATCCCGTAGGTCATGATGGGTCGGACGCGTGTCTTATATATATTCTGACCTTACTTTCGGTTGGCGTGTGTTTTATTCTGCGTATAGTGTCCCTAAAGCAGCCAGCCACAGCTGTTTGCTTTATTAGTCTGTGCTCGTATTTCACTATATACGTCACTGTTGTTGGAAATCTCTACACCGAGGTAAGTTTACATCTCCATCATTATTTTTTTCGTGTTATCTCTTTCGCAGTCTTTCTCGTTATCTGCATTCATCAATAACCGCATCGTAAATTTTTTGAACCGATATTTCAAATTAACATATTACAACAGAGATGAAGACCATTTAAGAGAAGGTAATATAGAGTTCCAGGCATCTACAGGGCTTATGACCTGTCAATGGCTGGTTTAAGTGGCCACTTTACACACTGTGTAACATTCACCATTCTGCCTATATTTGAACATCTATATTCCTTCAATTCTTTCATCTGTTGATGTTTGTGAAGTTAAAGAGCTGAAACCTTTATTTATGTAGGTGAGATTCAACTAATTGAATTATTTTAATTAGTTGAATCTCTAAAAAAATTGGACAAACTCAAAATATTTTTGATAAATTACCTGGTCCATGAAGAAGTATAGATATTGAAAAAATAATATTTTCAGGCATTGCCTAGTATGTAGGTGAAATAATTCAATTAGTTGAATCTCACCTGCATAAATAAAGGTTTCAGCTCTTTGACTTCACAAACATCAACAGATGAAAGAATTGAAGGAATATAGATGTTCAAATATAGGCAGAATGGTGAATGTTACACAGTGTGTAAAGTGGCCACTTAAACCAGCCATTGACAGGTCATAAGCCCTGTAGATGCCTGGAACTCTATATTACCTTCTCTTAAATGGTCTTCATCTCTGTTGTAATATGTTAATATAAACAGCTCCCCAGGGAGTTGAATCCAGTCCTTGTCTACAAAAATTTGGACAAACTCAAAATATTGTCGATATTTCAAAGTCCTAACCGCCGCAGAACCCAGATCTTTTTTGTCAATGACGCTTATCTCAGCCTTATATCCTGCACGGATAGCGACATTATTTGAGTAACTTTACTCGGTACTTTTCATTCACCTAAGAAGTATGAAAACCTGAGGTTGACATGGCATGAACAAACCCAACCGAGTGTGTTCGACTCGACGGTTACTCTCAGGTGAAGAGGAAGCGGAGTGAGAACCATCCCGGTTTTCTTGATTAAACACACGCAACTTGACTTTTTTAAATACAAAACGCATGAAGGACTACGCTTTTCACAGAAACCTAACCATATTCTTTCTTGAAATAACTATTTACAATCAAGAAAGGGATGCGCGTTAGTTTAGATATATAGAGGAAAGATCAGCAAAAGATAAATAGATTTACAATGCAAACGTTGATAATGCTGAGGAAGAGCAAGCAAGACATGCCATGACCAAATCCAACAAATACTTGAATTTAGACATGTAAAAGTCGGAGTAATCGGCGTGCGAGCATGAGAAAACTAGATCTGTAAGTAAAGTCCGGTTGTGCGGCGTTCTATCCTCGTTGCCTTCTCCTTCTGGGAAACAGCATAGTGGTTCCTTTATTTGGATTTTGAAAAGGCACTGTTCTCCCAACTACAAGAACATCGCATATTCTGAAATATTTATATATTTATGTTTTTTTTAATAATCCTTTTATTATAAAGACGTATTCTAGTAAAATTCTTCGAATATAAAACCTAGCGTTATAAAGTTTTGCCAAATACCTTAAAAGATTTTTAAAAATTACATTGTTAAACATGGTTCACGGGGGATTTAAACCCTAAACCTTCTTTTAAATGGACTGACATTCTTACTTATTGCGCTAAAGAGCTTCGGTCGTCCAATCAATTCATTAGAATGTAAAATGTCAAATAAATATAACTGTATTTTGAAAAAACATATAAAGTAAAAAGTTGATGACAGAGAATATCCAAAATAAGTTTCTGAGATATCTCCACATGGAGTGCGGGTATTACCCTTGGTTCTATCCGACCGAGTTTCTCCATGGTATGCTTGGCTACAACAGTTTAGAGACTACAAGGAATGTGTATTTGACCACACATTTTTATCGATCGTTGCGCGGTATGGTCTATAATCCTGATATTTTGATAAACATTGGTTTGTATGTTCCTGATAATTACCTAAGACAGCATTTACCTAAGACCTGTTGGAGGGGCTATCGCCGATAGCCTATCGCTATGCTGACAACATCGCTCTGGATGTTGATCTGTTCCATATTTTCGAAGAGGTTTTCCGGAGCAGGATTTTCCAACTACTTTGACATAAGTCTTTCTTATGTATCCGTTTTTTTGTAATATGTACACCTTAAATTGAATTAAATTCATTTAATTGAAATTTAATTGAATTGAATGATGATGATGATGATGATGTAGTCCCTAAATCTTCAACTCTATTGATATAAATATCAATCTTAAAAAACTCATTTGTTGGTTAAATCCAGTAAATGGCTACGTAGATTTAAACATAAAAAAGTCACACACTAAGAAGTAAAAAAAAACAACTATTTCATTCATAATAATAATACATCACATAAAATCATCCGATACTTTGAGCTATTGTTTTAAACCATACATTTTTTTTTTAAATATTTTTCTTTGAATTTAAAAAAAAATAAAATTCTTTAAATTATTGTACTGCTAGTTTTCACCCCTATTTCATGAAGATTTTTGTAATTTTGATCTAAAGTAGGGGTTGGTGATTTGTTCGAAATTTGAATTTTACGCGTCAAAGGATTGAAGCGCGGCCACTTCAATCAATTTGGCAACTGATTTTTTGCAATTTCATACAAAAACAGAAATTTAAGCCCTAACTTAAGTGTTTTGTTTTCGAAAATGCTTTAAAAAACGTTGATGGTTGAGTGTTTAAGTATTTATTTGTTATTTTTTTTTTTAGGACGTCAGATATAATCTTTTTTCCCATTTTCAATAAAGAAATGTTGATTTTTATACAATCAGTGTGCAAAAATTATCGATTTCATTAATTTATAAAATACATATAAATCAAAATTTTAATGGGGAATCAGCAAAATATAAAATTGTACTTTAATAAGGACAATAAGGAAAATAACTAATCTTATTTTATTTTTTGTATTTTAATATTATTTTCATCTGAACAATAAGCAAAATAACGAATTAAATTTTGAATTACACATTTTTGTATATTACTAAATCAATAAATTTTTGAAAATATTAAATAATAAGCTTTATGAAAAAAATATCACCGTTTTTTTCTAGGTCATATCCAATGACGATTTTAACATGTTCATACCTAAATTGAATTGATTCTTGTGAATATACCAAATATTTTGTATTTGATATGGTGGTAGTTACTTACTAATAAATAAAAATATTTTCGTTTTTAGTTTTAGTACTTTAGAAATTATTTAACGTGCATTTTAACTAACAGTGGCTCTTAAAATATGTGTAATTATCTTACAATATATATTTATTCAATCCAATTAGTTTCATTTTGCTAACTTGCTAGAAATATTGCTTGAAATATACTTGCTAGAAATATCATTTAGAAAGAAAACAAGAGTTTTCCGAAACAATCAAACCTGCTCTGAAAATAAAAATATTTAAACGAAATTTACTGAGCAATGCCGGCTACCAACATAAGCTAAAAAATAGAGACTTGTTAAGGGAAACCAGTGATTGGAAAATAAACCTGCCGCTTTTTAATTTCAGTAGTTTCGTAAGTACGTAATTTAACATTAATGAATTCATGTTAAATTCGGGATGAAAGGGTTAAACAATATTTTAAAACAATATCCGATTTGTTTTATCTCAAGACTTATCTTTTTTTGTATTTTCAATGCTAATTGCGTGAAATATTTACATCAATCATTTTTATCTTTGGATAAGAAAATATTATGTAATAATTTTATCAATGAATCGTTTTTATTTGTCAGTAGAAGAAAATGTAAAAAAATATTATGTTTTTTTCTAATTTGAGGCAAATACAGTAAATATCAATATCTTACCAATTTATTTTATACTGGTATAAATATTTCCTGCTTAGCTTTGCTAATAAAAGGTCTGATCGCCAATTAGATGGAACTAGGTAATAAATAGTGATTTGGCCGGATACTGGATGCCACATTTCCGGCGGCCGGATATTCGACGCAAGAATTGTGCGTTTTACGCGTTGTAAAGTTGGTCTTGAATAGACGAAATCACAGCCAACAAAGCCCAAACTTAGCAGCAGCGTGTACAATGATAGGTTATTTTCTAAAGCAGGTGTTATGTATGAAAAAAAAGCATTTGCTTTCGGCCCACGAAAAATGGCCAAAAAATTAGAAGTAATAATTATATTTTATCTCTAATTTACTTCCAGTACTTATTAAACTTTTTACGTATTCTCATTAAAATTAAATAAATTTGTGGGGAAAATGACACTTTGTTTACTAAATTAAGTATCCGGCCGAATACCTTGTAAAAAAGGGCCGGATAGGCCGTATACCGGATAGTAACAAGATATCTGTTTCATCTGTAATAAATAAGTGTTATTTTTATTAAAAAATTACAACAGGGATGGAGAATACCTCAAATAAGGGAATATGAAAGTCAAGGCATTTACAGGGCTTATGACCTGTCATTGGCTGGTTTCCAATTCTTTTCCAATCCAATGAAATCCAGTCTTTTGTCTATGAACGTTTGGACAAACTCAAATATTGGAATGTTATTTTTATATTTAAATGACTTTTTTTTCTTTCTCATTGATCACTGCATTAATGTGCAAATCTCAATTATATTCTTATCATTTTTGTTGTATTGTATTTCAATTGAGATAAAAAACCTATTTCATCGTTTCCCTATTCGTACCTAATGGCCCATAGGACACTTCATTGATGCCAACTGCAGCGCGTCTCGTTTATTTTTTGTTAAAAGAATGAAAGATGATAAAACTTACGCTTCAATTACCGCGATCCATGTACTATGAAATTAATATTCTAGAGTAAAAACACATCTTTAAATACAAATTTAATCTCAACCATGTCGGGAATCAAACCCAAAGCCTCTTATTTTATTATTTATTTAACTCTATTTTTTTTTATATAAATCATACAATGCAAAGTATTTTACAAGTATAATACGTTGAATTACATTCCCAGGAGTTACAACAACTTAATTCGAGACATAATAATATTAACGTTTAGAAAATAACACATATTGAAAACAACAAAGAAACAAAGCAAGTTTAGCACCTTTATAACTAAATATAGCACAACAATATATACGCCAGAAACCTTTTCTTACACAAGCAGAATAAATGTATATAAAAAAACGCTTTGAGAAATAAAAAAAAAGTAGTGAATTTACTGACGGAGATAAGGTCATTAACATCACATGCCATGCAGATGATGCTGCCATAGTGATGATGAGAACATATCCATCTCAATATATATATATATTATATATATATATATATATATATATATATATATCTACTTTATATACATATACAATTTATATACATATAAGGGCGGGCATATTGCCTTAAGGCAATTTCTTCCTAGCTACCCAAACCGTTTGGTTTGAGAAAATTACAAGTACATGGCAGGGGCGAACCGTGTATAGAAGCGATTATGCGCAGCTTACCATTATATTTGACCAACCATAATATTTTTTTACTGTTACTTTATTTAAATAAAAACAAATAAATAATTACTAGTTTTTTTTAATCGTTTCCACCGTTTGTATTTTTATCCAAATAAAAATATAAATTTTAATAAAGCGCGCCAAGCGCCTTCGGTGAGCCAACAAACTAGCCGATTATTCCAGCTTAATTTTTCATACAAATTAGTATACTATATTTTGAATGTCTTAACCCCAGTGCGGGTTTTTTCTCCTAGATTAAACTTGCAGATAACACAAATTATTTGAGGGTTCTTGATTTGGAAAACAGTATTTCAAACATTATTTCTTAAGGGCTATTTTTCTTTGAGATGGTACTTTTGACATAAGACCATAATTACTTTCAGGCGTCATATTGCAGGACATATGGCGCTAAACGCGTCCGTTTTTAGCAATTATAATTTCCAGAACAATTCGGCCAGTTTACATTTCAATTGAATACGTAATATCGACTGAATTCAACGTGCTATTCAAAAAAATATTTTTATAAGTTTTTTTTTAACCATAACAGGCCAGGAGGCCCAATTACTGTCGTGAATTACATCACAGAATACCCAGGCTTGAGAAAAATCACATTTGATTTTTGTGTTCTTACCGGGAATCGAATCCGGAACCTTCCATGTGTGAGTCAAGCGTCTTGACTGCTACACCATGGAGGCTGCCAATCTATGTATCAAAGTAATGGATAAAATATATCCATATAATATGATACATCACAAAGTTACATCGTTTGAGTAGATTTCATGGATGAGAGTTGTTGTATCACACAGAACCACAGAACAATATTAATTTATAGTATTTATTAATTACATTATATTATGTACCTTCTATGTAGGTACAAACATACGATATTTTTTTATAGCTTACCTGTTAATAAAATCACCATTCGCACTGGTACATGGACATATTGAATCTTACAATTTTATACAAAATGCCTCTTGCATTGTATGCAAATGTGCTGGCCATTAAACCTATTTATTAGAAAATCTATTTAAGAAGTGAATATATAACTGAGCATTTGCGGAGCGTATGAACTATTATTAGCTATAAAAAAAATCAATTGTGTACAGAAACATTTTTTTAATTTGAAAAAAATATATAAGTGTTCATGTAATAATTTCTGTACAAGTTTCTGTACATGTTTGTATAATTCTGTTTAATGAATGTTAAAAAGCTGATAATTTTCTGATTACAGCGTACTTATACAAAACATACATTCAGGAGCGTAAAAAGTCCAATACAGTTTCCCGGGAACAATCCGTCGGAGAGTTTTAATATTCCAAAACACTTAACATCGATAAATGCAAAATTATTTCATACCATAAATGTAAACATCCTTTTATTTTTGATTATAAACTTAATGGCCAAGTTCTTTCGATTGTCACCTCTATAAGAGATCTTGGAGTGATCCTAGATAATAAACTAACTTTTCTGGAACACTTTGATAATAAAGTAAACAGATCCTTAAAAATTTTAGGCTTTATTAATAGAACTACGTCTGATTTCCAAAGTATGCTTACACTTAAAACACTTTATTGCTCTTTAGTTCGCCCTATTCTTGAATATGCATCTGTAATCTGGTCCCCTCATTATGCTGTTCATATCAAGCGCCTTGAATCAGTTCAACATCGTTTTATAAGAAAAATTGCATGGAAGATGGGATTGGAAAGAGGAGACTATTCATATTCTGATATGGAGAGGTTTTTAAGCATATCAAGTCTTGAAAAACGCAGATGCATTGCAGATATAATCTGCATGTATAAAATTATGAACTGTCTCATTGATGCCCCTGAAATTTTGCAAAAGATTCTTTTTAACGTTCCCACCCGTAGACTAAGAAATAATGAAATGCTTTTCCTCGGTCACTACAGGACCAATTATGGTGCACAGTCGCCTTTGCCCAGAATGATCAGGCGGGTGAACGATCATCAAGATCTTGATTATTATGGTGTAAGGATGTCTTTCTTTACAAATCAGCTAAAGAATCTGTATAGTTAGCCTATGCTTTTTACTTAATCTAAAAAATCTATCATCTGTCTTTGCTGCTTATTTCTGTTCCTTATATTTTTTTATTCCTTTGTAAAAATTTCTTTTAATTGTAATGTTTATAATGGACTTTGTCCGTAAATAAATAAATAAATAAATAAATAATAATTCCTATGGGAACTCTCCCGGGGCCGCTATGGTCCTATTCTGACCGCCTAAGTATGGCCTTATAAAAAAGTAACGCGCCGTTACAGCGTATTTGTGGGCCGACTCCCAAATGGCGGCTTAACACTAAAGGGGGAAAAGTTGTTTTCTAAAAACAAAGATTTTCTTTTACACTAAAGATATGCACATTTTTTAGCGAAATTTCGATTTAATCGGAATAATACAGCGCGTATTTTTGCTTTGATTTTTTTTTTACTAACCAATACTTGCATTGTTATACTTTGGTTTTTTTTTTATATTCTTCTCGTACCCCGGAAAATCAGGATTTGTAATTTTTTGCACGTCAACAGGCTAGGAGACTCAATTATAGCGCTAAATTACAGTCATTCATTTATCAGAGAGATATTTCAACCTCTTTCACAACACGGACTATCTCTTCGTTCTAGTAACGAGAAAACCCTTTTAATACCCTGTCATCGCTCTAATTTTCTTGCCTCCTCTTTCACAATAGTAACCGTTTGATTATGGAATAATCTACCCAATAATGTTAGAGACGCCCCTTCTTTATTTACATTTTTTTTTTATTGTTTATTTATTTAGTTCTATGTATTTACATAGTCTAATATATATTTACAACACAATATTTACATCTATACTTATTCTAACATTATTTATCACTATTATACACTTAGTATCCTAATTTATAATATTAACTGTTTCATATGTACATTTTCATTAATTATATTCACTATTTACACTATTTACTACCTAATATTTTTCACATATATACTTTTTACATTTAATTTTAAATATATTTACATTAATTTCATTTTTTATGCTTTCTGGCATTTCTTCAAATAGTTTTATTCCCTTGTACATAAGGCAGTTCTGGGACATTGCTTTTGATTTTTTTCCAGTCTTATATTTTTAGATCCTCTTGTTGCATAGTTATGAAAGAACTCATTATTTTTTAGTTTATTTTGAAAATATCTCGGAACTATTCCTTTAATAATTTTGTTTATTTCATTGGCAACATTGAATTTGATTATTTGATCAATTGTCATGATATCTAGAAGTTGAATCATTTTCTTAACATTTGTTCGTCTCCCTATTTAAGTCAAGATTGAAATGTAACTATCCAAATATTTGAATTGTTCCTTTATCCTCCTTCTTTCTTTCCCATCCCCTCTCCTCTCTTCATGGTATAGTGTTATTTTTTTTTGTTTTGTTAATCTTTGTTTTTAATTTTTGTATAAAATTGTAAGATTCAATATGTCCATGTATTTATAATTTTCTCAAACTGAACGGTTTGGGTAGGTAGAAAGAAATTTCCTTAAGGCAATATGCCCGCCCTTATATGTATATATATTTTATATGTTTGTAAAGTGTTAAATAAATAAATAATAAATATCACATTCATTTTGTGTGATCTCACCGGGAATCAAACCCTGAACCCTCCGTACGTGAGTGAGCATCTTAGCTCCTACACCAGGGGACCACCGGCTTACTCACCCACTAATTACTTACTTTTACACACATTTACTCAAATTATTTTATGTCTTTCTACGTATATTCGACACTATTGTGTACAAATACATCGCTCTCTTGACATCCAGACGTGGTGGCGAAATACTATAAAAACATTTTTTTAAATACAGTGAAATCGAGGGGGTAAAAAAAAATTAAGCAGTTATTTTAATACAGTCATACTTCCAAAACAGCTGAAACAGTTACAAAAAAATAAACTTATCTTTAGAAAAAAAAACAATAAAACAGTAACAGTTAATTTGCGGAAACTGTTATGATTTTATAAAATCATGCCCCCCCCCCTCTCCCAAGAGAGTTAAAACATTTTTGAGAAGGGAATATGGAAGTCTTGGCATTTACAAGGCTTATGACATGTCATTGCCTGGTTGAAGTGGTCACTTTACACACTGTGTAAAGTGACCACTTAAATTCACTTAGATTCACCAGTCTGTCTGTCTGTCTGTCTGTATGTCTGTCTGTCTGTCTGTCTGTCTGTCTGTCAGTCTTCAAACATTTGGACATACCTACTCAAAACATTGTCGAACATGTACTTTGTCAAAACTCGAGTGAAAGTATATTCTTAATGTAAAATCTATAAAACAACTTTATGTAAAAGCTTTGTTACTATACGCACGTAAACATTATTCTCTACCTTCCGTACAAATACAAGAGTTACTAGATACTCCACCCTGATGCTGCAAAAAAAATAAAAAATAAATGCAACCTTCGGTCAAAGAGGATTGGCCTACTACTCGGTTAAAGTATACAATCTACTTCTATTATCCATAAGGATAATTAGTTCGTTCTCACAATATAAAATTGCTATTAAGAAATGGATAGTGGAGGTGGGTTGCACACGGATCGATGAGTGGATCAAGCCAAATAGGTAAAATTTGAGTACTGTTTATGAAATCTGTTCTATTGGTCTATATGTATTGGTTTTTTTAAATGATTATTTTAGTTTTTTATAATGTTAATAATAATTAGATTAATTGGATTAATTACATTTTTTATTGATATTATTATGTTAACTTTGTTAAATAGCTAATCTAAGGCATGTTTCACATTTTGTAAAATGTTTGCCTCGGCACGGGACACCCCAGTGAGGGAAGATTATTCTGCATAAAAAAATAATACAAACAATGCAAAAGTATTAATAAATAAAAATAAAATAAAAATTTAGTTTTGTAAAGATTCGTGATATTTGACTGGCTACGAAATCGCACATACGCTGTTTAGCGAAATTATTTATTTCTTCAATCGATTGTTCTTATAGGAAAACCCATTTTCGTGAAAAAACTAATTTTGGTTTTTTGTTGAAAACTGCTGAATGTTGGAAAACTCAACAGAAATAAGAATTTTTTTCAATCTGTTTTTATTTTCTTGTCCCGGTGTTTGCGTGAGTTCGGCAAATAGAGTAGTGTAACGTTATATCGGCTTTTACTTTTGTTTCCGTCCTGAGTTCGCCCTAACGGCCGGTTTACATTTTACGCCTTCCGCCATAAATATGTCTCCTCGGTAACTTCTACACCCTGCGAAGAATTCATACTTCTTTCAATCCAAGTTAAAAGAACATAAATATTTTAATATGTCTTTATTTTTTCAGATTGTTATGTATTTGTTTTTATTGCCTGGTGTCGCGGAATCCAAGTCAGAAGGTCTATGGTTCGAACCCCGCGACATCAACCTGTTATCAAAAACCATGAATGTTTTGACATTTACAGGACTGGCATTGCAACTAACTGGTCCAAAAAAAAGTACCAGGTGAATAAAATTTTGGAAAAATCGCAAGAAAGTCGATAAAGGTTTCAGCTCTTTTCTTCTTCTTCTTATCAGCCCGTTTTTCTCCACTACTGGATATAGGCTTCTTCCAAATTTTTCCATGTTTTTCTGTCCTAAGCACTCTGTTTCCATCGATCCAGTCATCCCCTAGATTTCACCCCCTAGGGAGTCATTATGATTAACAACTTACAACGGGGATGGAGAACATTTTAAAGAAGGGAATATGGAAGTCTAGGCATTTATAGGGCATATGACCTGTCATTGGCTGGTTTAAGTGGTTATTTTACAGTTACGTTCACCATTTTGTCTATGTTTGAAAACCCATATTTCTTCAATTCTTCCATTTGTTGATTTTAGCAAAGATAAAGAGCTGAAACCTTTGTTGTTGTAAATAGATTCATCTGATCGAATTATTTCACGCACTCGACAACACCTAA
Source organism: Micrasema longulum (assembly GCF_059751315.1). NCBI lineage: Eukaryota > Metazoa > Arthropoda > Insecta > Trichoptera > Brachycentridae > Micrasema > Micrasema longulum. Next base: position 168,332 of record NW_028278424.1, read on the forward strand.
AAATAATTTCCCATGAATATATTATTATGAAATATTTACAAAAAACATCAATATTACACGTATTGTATTTTTTACACAGTTAACATTAGTTTTAAGCATTATGTTTTTTTGTTTATTCTTTAATACCATATACCATGTTGAACAATAATACTCAAGATAGAATTTAAGTGCTGGTAACATAAAAGTGTAAAGCTCCTATAGCGTTCATTGAATAAATTTTACATAAAGTATAACATAACAACGAATTAAAAAACTAATAAAATAAACAAATTAACACATTAAATTTATGCATTTCATTTCATTTAACCGTTATTTTACTGAATTCGCAAGGTTTATTGATAAAAACCATTAATGTTGGGCGTTTTCGCATAATTTTTACCTTTTTTTTCGGTTTTGGTCGAAACTAGAACCGCAGCCGAAATTCAGTTTCGGATGAAAATCTTGTTTCGGTTGTTCTTTCTGTGGAATAAAAAAAAGTTTTTTCTGCAGTCCGGTCTAACAACTAAAAGTATCGCCGCACCAAAAAACCTTACATTGCTAACAAAATTCAATTTTAAAATAAGTATCTATCAATGTAAAATAATTTTTTTAATGTTTTTTTTATTATAGAATTATAGAAATAAAAGACTAGTGATCCATACATTTGTTATAACGATTAAAAATAAGCATCTCTCGTCATTTATTTATATTATAAACTTTCATTAACAATGTTCACTTACATACGAATGCTTAAAATGTGTGTGATGAAAAAAAATCGGTGAAGTTTTATTAATTATTGACACGAAAGTACATAATTAAAAGATAAGAAATTTCTGTCAGCTAAATAAATTATAAAAGTATTTCAAATAAGTTTAAAAATCTGAAAGTTTTTATTTAAATTGAATTGAAATTTATAATAAGCGCATAAAATGTTCACATTTACAATGATATACGTACGAATAAGCAGGTAAATGAATTATAAACGCGATACGAACATCAGCGCAAGCGTTGATAGAATGATAAATAATCCAAGAATTAATTAAAATCGTAAAACCTTTTTATTACATACGAGGTGACCCAAAAAAATAAAAGTGGCTATCTCCAGCCACCGTCATTTTTTATAAAATAATATGTTATTTAAATATGGCTGTCTCCTTTATTTCTGCTAAAAAAATGTTTTAATCAATAGAAACTTACTGGTTGTATATTTATACCTTAAAGGTTAAACCATGGGAGTCACATTGAACGAATTGTTCATAAAACAAGATTTTATGACAGCGATTTCCAAAATATGATAACTTTTTGACCAAATGAGATAATTTCTATTTTTTGAGAACTTTCAATGTCGAATAATGTATATTTTGATAATAAAAGTACATACTAAAATAGCGTATCTGTAACAACTGATGTATTTTGCATTTAAAAAAAGTGGACTTCGGATTTCTATTTAAAGTAAAAAAAGCATTTTTATGGCGAAAGCGGACTTCGGTGTTTTATTCACATGTAAAATAGTTTATTGCGATAATTTCTGCATTTGTAACTTCAAAACGACAAAAAGTGGACTCTCCTGTTTTATCCTTTAAGGCAGCGGTTTTCAACCTTTGAGGAGCGGACTATGCCAGGGGAGGCGCCAATAAAAAAAAAGAAATTAATAGAATCGTATATTTTTTTATAAATCTTAGCGGAGAGTATGAATCTTTGTATTGCAAAGAAATGCAAGTACTTTTACCGTTTTTAACGTTATATTTATGCGAAACGGGCTATTCGGCACTGGCTGCAATGAAAAGCAAACATCGAGCCAGGTTAGTAGTTGAAAAGGAGATACAAGTAGCACCCTCCACATTGCTCCCAAGATTTGGTGCCAATAATCAACAACAACCCTCACATTCAATTTTTGATTATGTACCATCCTCTAAAATAAATACACATGAACGTTTATTTTGCTGGCTGAAATAAATTTTCACATTCCCCTTCGTTGCACTAGACATACTACGTTACTGAGCAACGAAAAATGGAACACCAGAGCAGCTCAGAATTCTCTATTAGGAAGAGCAATTAGTCATTTTTCCAAATTTGAGAAGATTTATGATCTTGACTTATTTAACAACTCAGCTCTCTGCTACAAACGGAAGCTGAGTCTTACATACAATAATTTTATTTAGTCTTTCATATTTAGCCTCTTTTAGAAAAAAAAAATCTCTTCATAAACCATACTCCTTATTCAAAACTATCGAGATATCAACACGAATTAAGTCAAGTGTTCTTCATATTCTCGTCACATTGTTGTCCTGTTCAGAAATTGAATTATATATTGTGATGTGTAGGTAATTGGTGCTGTGTTAGGTTTATATTTTTTTAGTAATAATATCACTGTATTACCAATATAGCACTGTGTGAACAATATTAAACTTAAATAAATCAATGCTACAGCATAATTTTTTATTATTCTGTTCATAATTTAGGTTGTAATTATCAGTTGTTTTTTTTGTCATTAAAGTTTTTTCATTTTAAACGTGTCTATATTATTATAACTTTTTTTTTAAATGGGGAGGCGCAGAATTTTTATTTCGGGGTGGCGTAGTAGCAAAAAGGTTGGAAACCGCTGCTCTAAGGTACAGATATTATAAATCGTTCAAAGACAAAAAGTCGATTCACTTAGATTCACTTAAAATTAATATAGCCACGATTAGCAATTTAGCAATTTAGCGTCAATTTAGCAAACTATTTAGCGTCACATGTTTACATTTCTGAAATACGAAAAACGTAAAGCGTTCAAAAAATGATTTTGCGAGGTGGCCATTATTTTTACAGTTCGGAACTGACAAAAATGGCGGCGAAAGTGTGACGTGTTCGCCTTTATTATTTACAGTTCCAACGGAGCCGGAAGTGGCTTCTGAATGCGAAATGGCAAAAAGGAGGGAAATTAAACAATGCTCGGGGGAAACGGATAATATTCCCTAATTTCAGGAAGGTAATAATTATATTCTGCGGTTTTATTTCTCTTCGGGGGACGTTAGTTTCGTTAGGTCTACGCAAAAGTTAATTTAATTTATTTTTAGTTTAATATGATCAGTCTCCCTTTATATTCATATTGAGATGCGTAGGCACTGCATTGGTATCTAATTTTTACGTGTCAATACTTCTACGTCACGTCATACAACGGATCGGCTTTCAACTATTTCTTACAGACGAATCCTACAATATTTGGACTCATCGCCAGGAGAGAACTAGCCAGCCTCGCAAAGCTTGTTGTAGCATTACACATCCCTGTTTCACGCCTTTTGAGATCGCAAACCAAGGTGTGAAACCCCCATTAGCTCTCACACACGCTGAACTCTCTTCGTAGAAAGATGATATTGAACGTATAAGATTATTGTTTACTCCATCTGATTGATACTAAAATACATATATACAAATACAAATGACTATAAAAAATATTAAAATAAGCACAAAAGTAAAATTTAATAACTTCGCAATTATTTATTCTTTTCCAGGACACGAGACTTGATCATAAGTGACGTAGGATAAAAAAAACTAAATCATACTCTCTTGATTTGCAAGCCGCTGCATACGAGTAATTTTTGAGAATTTTGATGACTGTGAAACAAAAAAATAACCTTTCCCTTACAATCCTAAAAACAGCCGCGCGACACGGTTCTGTAAAGTTATTACACATGCAAAAAATGAGAGATTTTATATCGGAAAAATATAATATTATTAGGTATGTGCTTCAATTATTTATAGTTGAAGTGAAAGGGTTAATATTTTTAAACTAATTTCTAAAAACCACTAGATCATACTCGCAGCGCGGGCGAAAAAACTGCCCCTAACGAAAGTCGGAGAGCTACTATCTGGCGTCTGGGAGAAGTAATAGAAACTTTGATGTTCAGAAATTGTCTCTCTCGCTCCCGAATAAACCTGCATTATTGAGAGTGAGACGTTAAGAATGTGTAAAACAATTAATCTAAATATTAGGATTACTCTTCTACTACGTACTCCGCAACTTGCGACACATTGGTAAACTTTCTATTGTATTATTGATTTAGCTCCGATTGATAAAATGCATTTTCTGTTCCAAATAAGCATTATGTATTCAACAAAAAATCGTCCATAAGTTAATGCATAACGGAGGAATACTGAAAACCTTAACACATAATTGATTACATTTATGGAGATATTCAAGTTATTAGATACAATATGTACTAGCCACACATCACCGGTAAGGAAAAGTTAAGTACTGGGTCTATGTGGAAATTTATGAACCTTACATTTCAGAGCAATCTGTTTTATTATTTAATAATTTATAAATAAACAACTGGTCTTCAATTGTTTTCCTGCTTTACAGGAACGGTAAAGTTAAATTACGCATCAGGGAATTATATTTCATTCCTGACACAGGTAGGCATAATTTAAATTCAATATATCTCAGAAACTACACGACATGGATACCACATATCTATTCTAGCTACATTCTTAGCTTATTTTTCCATAAATCTTTAAAATTCATTTCTAATACGTCTTTTTTTAAACAGGCTGTGCTAGGACATTTATTTGCACGCGGTGATAAAACATCGTGTTACCTCGTTCAAAAGACAAAATATTCTGAAGTTAAGATATTTGTAGGATTAGGTTCTTGGGGGTTTACCCTAGTAGGAGATTTACAGAGAAGACACGAGGTTGCTGTTTGATGGTTATTTATTACATGGCGAATAAATAGTGAATTATCTTGCGCAAGTGTTACGTCGACGATGGGTTGAAGAGACTGCACTTGAACTACACGCTGGAACTTAGTGACTTCGTCGAGCTGGACTGAAGTGAACTAAACTTGTTGGGCTGACTGATTGAACTGAACTGACTTCGTTCTGTGGTATCTTTATAGACGAAGTTCCTTTGTAGCTCATTTTTTCATTATAGGGACGATGTGAATTTACTTCAGAACGATGCTCCCTATTTCATGTGCAATACTGATAGAGTTGCATTAAATGGATTCTATATAAAATAAGGACATTGCTGTCTTCGGATATTACACTTTCTCAGGTGAAACGTTTTAGCACGTGTGTGTCATCGATTATGGGCTATGAACCCTACACATTTTCAAAATAAAAAAATAAATATAAACGTACTGTATAATTTAGGCATGTTATAGCAAAATAAATTAAAATCACAAATACGCCGGTCATACAACTAGCGTGCACTCCTGCTCACTGCCAATAACCAACTTTTCTCTTCTGATTTATTATTTTGTTTTTATATCTTTCACACAAGCACCGGCTACAGAACAACGTCTCTGTTTTGCTTGTTATAAGTTCTATTCTCGTGCTCTTATTTATACAGTAAAGCAGATTTATTGTGGTATTGACGTCACTGTCATTCGTGTAATTATTGTTCGCATAATAATGATAAATATTTTTTATTAAAATCCAGCATATTTTTACAATTGTACTTTCCAAACGATCTTAAAATGTCCCTTTGAAAATTACAAAAAAATACATATTCATCATTTAAATAAACGAGAGAGATAGTATATCAAGTCTTGAATCATATGTATACTAGTGTTGCCGTACCACTCAAGAAATAAACTAGAAAAGCCATCTCAAAGAAACACCCATCTCATACCAAATATTATTTTAAGAAAGATGTTAAAAATAATTTAATATTTTTTTTTATGTGGCACCCATTGAAAACACTATAAATAATTTTTTTTAATTTTAGGAATAGTTATCATGCAAAAATAGATAAAAAAAACATAATTGTTAGTCGTCACTCCTTATTATGTACAAAAGCATTTTTTTGTTTTCTTTTACGTAATAATAGGAAATGTTTAAATTATAAATACGTAATTTAAAAATGTTGAAAAAATTATATGAAATTGTTGGTATACTTCATTTTTTATCTGTATAGTTTATTTCAAAATAACCATATTATTATTGTTTTCAATAGTTAAAACAATGCGATTTCAATTAAATAAGATTTTTCTTTGGTGCGTTTTTTTATTATTTCTTAATAGAGTGTAGGAATAAAAGAAATGTTTTTTTAAAATATTTTTACTAATATCTTTTTACTTATAAGAGATAGATTCTCCAATTTAATTTTTTTTTTGTCTATATTTTTTTTAATATTTTCTTAAAGGACAAATTGTATATAGTCGAACTTGATTATAACGAGGAAGATGGGACCGACCGAATTTGGTCGTTATAAGCATTACTTGTTTTACCAGATAAAGTTTTTTTTTAATCCAATCACCATTGCATATTATTGTCACCAAGTAAACAAATAAATATACGTATAGTTCATAGATATAATTAAACAAATGAAACTATTGAGGTAAATTATAATAAATGCTTACAGACAAACTACTTTCTAAATTTTAAATGCAGATAATTAAACATTTGTATTATTTCACAATATTTACAATGTGGACAAAAAGATTTTTTACACGCCTGTAGATTTTCCATTTCACAATGTTTTTAACTGATTTGACATCACCCACTCGTATTGTTTATTATGCAAAGACCATAAAATATTTTTTTAAATCTGGAAAGTGCTGTAAAAACCCACGAAAAAGGGATGTGTTTCATAACCTACAAAATAAGTTGTAAATTGTAAGGTGGTGCCAAGCCGGTACTTACTGGATTCACAAAGCTTGGATTTTTACACGAAATTACCAACATATGTGTGATATTTTTTCAATGTTGTCGGCGAAAACACCAATTAGGTACTTAGACACTTACATAGTATCATAAACGTCTTCCGATCTAGATGCCCAACGGCATCGTTCCTAAATTAGCTGCTCGTTAAGATTTTATTACTCGGGTTCTTGTTTTAAAAATAATGTTTTTAAACGATTAAAGAGTTTTTGCTCAACTGTTGGCAATATTTTTGCTTGGTATGTCCGAAAAATAGCTCGTTATAAAAGTGAATAAATGTATGGAGAAAATCATAAACTAAAATGTCGATAAATGTTTCCTCGTTACATCCGAGATCTCTCTATTTCCGTGATCCTTATAACCAAGTTTGATTGTATTATTTTATTGTAAACTGATCAATATACGAGTTAATGTATCAAGTTATGCAGCAAAGTAAAACTGATTAACATAACCATTTCCAGTGCCCTGTGCACCATTGAACTAGGGAAACGGAAGTACAACATTTTACGAGATAATGTTAAAGTAAGTTAACGAACATGTCGGTAAAATAATGGCTTTAGTTCTACGTCACTTCAAGTCTCCTAAGAATAAGCTTTTCCGGCATTTTTAAAAATTTTATGTTGCCAGCACTTAAATTCTATCTTGAGTATTGTTCAACATGGCACACGGTATTAAAAATTACACAAAAAATATAATGCTTAAACTAAATTCTAACTGCGCAAAAATTACGATACGTAAAATATTGATGTTTTTTGTGGATATTTCATAATAAAACTAATAGTTATTAATTATCATTAAAACTTCTTGCTATGGTTTAAATATTTTATTTGTTAACCTAAGAGCGTTTATGACAAAGTAGGCATTTCAGTTTCGGCTAAAACCGTAACATATTTAAATGAATTAAAACACCCAAAATAAGGCTGTTTTGTTATTTAAACCTTGCGAGTTCATTAAAATAAGTGTTATATAAAATAAACATAGAAATAAAACGCATATATTTAATGAATAAATTAGTTTATTTTTAATTTATTGACATGTTATACATATAACTTATATGTAACAGTTCTTCAATAAACGCTGTAGGAACTTTAACTTATTAACGATAAAGGAATTACAAAAATATCAATATGAAAGATCTTAGAACAAGAACTTAGGGTCACAAACCATAAGATGCACCCGAGTGCAGCCGAACGTAATCCGACACATCCCGACCGCAGGTTTCGGCTAAGCCGAAGTTTCGACTAATTTTTAGCCAAAACTGGTTTTATTGACCGAACCTTGCAGAAACTGTAACCGAAACTTTGGTTCGGTCACAATTAAAAATGTCAATAAATAAAATACTAAAACTTAACTGATTTTTTTTTTCTGTCGCAACGTGAGTTTTTCAGGATTATTGTGCCATAATATATGTAGCTCTCATTTTGCCGACTCGACTCGACGCAACGCGACGCACTGTGAGCCTAAATTCACAAAACACGATTAAAAAAAAATGTCTACGGTTTATTACTAAAAACATGTTTAAATATTATTTTAATCGTTTTTAAGGTTCTGCCGTAAAAATAGGCATCAAATGTTTGGATAAATTAAATATTTTCAGTCGCTTTTATTTAACGTTATTGATTTTGTTTTTTATTTTTTTCATTTTTTTATTTGTTTATTTATTCATTCAAAATTACACTCGTTTAAATATCAATGAACTTATTAAGGCTTTTTAGACTGTGTCCTTGTTAAGCAATAATAATTAACAAAACATATACATAGTAAAATTAATTAAATTAAATTACAATAACATGTGATTCAATAGAATAACAGACCTGAAAAACAAGGTGGCAAAAAATAAAATTCCAAAAAGACAATGCCGAAAAAATATTCAGATATAAAAATTTAAATATAAATTAAACGAACTTAGGTTCATGTATAATCAAATGTACAAAATAATAGTATCATTGAAATCAATAGAAAAAAATACAAAAACATAATTTAAATAATAATTGAGATATGGTTTCTGTAAGCTGACTCTATACTTTAGTAAGAAGTGAGTGAAATAAATAATATGCCAAATAACAGTGAATAAATACTTTATTAAATCTTACAAAAATACAAAACGAAAAAAATATATATCTACATACATAAAAAGCAAATAAAAGTATGGAAGAAAAGTAGATTAGTCAATTTTCGCTAATAGTTTTTTATTAACTATCTGTTTAATTAGAATCAACATTAGTCTCCTTTTCATAATTTATATTTATCTCATCACATATTATTATCTTCTTTTTTTGCTTCTTCTCCAAAATCATTTATTGTATTTCCAAAATTTGGAAGTATAAGCAATTCTCGCGCTTCCGATGATATTTTTTCCTTTAGTTAATCTTGAAGTTCTCTAATTTTAATTAAATAATATCATATAGCTCTTCTCGAGAAATATATGGTTAGTCTATATAAAGCTGTAAGATAAAAAATAGTAAACTGAGTAAAAAATGCATACACTCAGATCTGATAAAAACGCGTGAGAAAACCCGAATGACTTGTTTACGTAAAAAAAAAATCTCCAAAAGTTGGATGAACTAGGATATGATTTTTACAGGATTTTTACTAGACATATTAAAAAACATTTCTGCAAAATTAAATGTTTAGGGCAGGGGGCGGAAGTGTATTTTAAATCAAACGAAATATTTTCTTCGTAAAAAGACGGTAGTAAAATTTGTTTTTTTTTTAAATTTTATTTATTAATATGCGTATTATATAACATTAATATTATCATGTAGCTTTAGCAGTAATTTTTAGTTATGAAAACGCACTTTAGTACACAATTTATCTGTGCATAAGTTAAAAATAATAAGAAATATATTTTTAAATCTTTACACTTTTTACTTTTTATCGTGAATTCTGAATTTGGTTCCACCGTGCGACGTTTCGGATCGCACTGCAGAGTCCATCACATCAATTCTGAAAACAAAAAATAATAAATTCGGTAAATGGTGGTAAAAAATAATTTATCTGGTCAGAAAAACGTACAATTTATACATACAATAGAAAACGCATGTGAACTATAAAACACATTATGCACTTTGGAGCTTTTGTTTTGAGGGATGTTTGGGGGAAACCGCCACCAATTTGCATGCACTTTGTTTGGTTTGCGGGGCTTGATAGTAAAAGAAAACAAAATGGGTTTAGGAATCTAATCATGGTGCCATCAAGCGTGGACTAGACGGGGGATAGTTTCTTAATATGTTTTAGACTTGAAGGTGTAATACCGTGACCAAACGCAACGAACCATCACTTCGCCCTAGGGGTCTCCTGAATACATTATTTTATACATTTAGGGTTGCTCTAACGAGGTTTACTAAGTATTCACGTAAATATCTTTATAAAGGTACCCTACTTCGAGAAATATTGCATTGATTATATTTTCTCCAAAGGGTAGAATCATCATCATCATTCTCTTTCCACACCGAATGGTGCATAAGGCACTGCAGTGGTACACCAATCGCAGCGTATCTTGATCATTTTTGTTACGTAAAGCAAAAATGATCAGTCTTACGCTTCAGGTAGTAGTCCAGGGGCTATAAAATATTTAAGTGTGAAAACATCCTTTTAAATAAATATTTCGTGTAAACCATGTCGGGAATATCGAACCCAAGACCTCTTGCATGGTAGGCCAACGCGCTGACCATTACAAATAAGCGCTGTAAATGCCCAGACTCGCGTATTCCCTCTCTGTTGCAACAAATTTAGATTTAAACGTAACGTACCTTAATAAGTATATTGCCAAAACCCTCTAAACGTCTTGTCTTTTGTATATCATGTCAATGAAATTTCAAGCAAGGCATTAAAAATGTTGGGCTTTATTTTGAGAAATACAAAAAATTTCAAGTCCATCCGATCATTGAAAATATTATACGGTTCTCTTGTAAGAAGTAATTTAGATATTAATTCATCAATATGGTCACCCTGCTATAATGTTCATGTTTATAATATAGAAAACATTCAACTTAAATTTCTACGATATATAAACTACAAACTAAACATTCCGATACAAAATGTGAATTATGACTATTTATTATCACTGCTTAACCTAACAACACTTTCTGAAAGAAGAACTATTAATGATCTCATTGTACTGTATAAAATTGTAAACTCTCTTTTTGACGCACCAAAAATACTTGAATTGATTAATTTTAGAGTACCTGCTGTCAACACTAGGAGTACTTTATTGTTTCATTGCTCCAGTACTTCTTCTAACCAACAAAACAATTCATTGATACCAAGACTGCATAGGTTAGGTAACACTTATGGAACGGCTGCAGACATTCTGTCCAATTCTTTACCATCTTATAAGTCCACAATATCAAGTTTATTTGTAGCTGCTCGTCAAACTATTATTGACAATTCAATTTCATAAATTAAAAAAAAAAACTTACTTGTTTATTTTTATTACCTTATACTTGTTTTTTTATTTTTTACTATTATATCAAATTGCACTGTAGTATTGGCAAATACGCATTTCATAGATACATATATTTTTTTCTTATTTTTTCGTGATAATATATGCTTGCTTGTTTATTAATTTAACTTAAAAATGTCTTTCTTGCTTACCGTAACACTTTATTTATTGTTTTATTTACAGAATTTATTTTATAAGCTTATATCTTTGCATTTTTTGTTTATATGCTTACTGTTTTTTCTTGCATACCTTTGTTATTATTGTTCTTTTTTTTTACTTTGTAAAACTTTTTATCATATTCTTTTTAACTAATTTCACAATTTTTTTCCGTATATTCTGTTTATTATTTAGTACATATGTTAGCATGTATTTCATTTTTATTTCTTGTAAATGCCTTTTGGGCGTTAATGAACAAAATAAATAAATAAATTAAATTAAATGAGTAAATTTGAGGTAACAATTTTAAAATACAGTTAGATGTCATGTTTTATGCCTTTTTATGTCATTTTTTGAGCTTGATCAACTAATAAAATCTCCTAAATTCTCTGAGGTTTAGTTACAAAGTTAAGATGTAAAACCCACTAATACTTTTTTTATGTTTTCTGGTGAAAACCGTCAATTCCATTAATCAGATTTTTTTTTTTCGAAATCTCATCCCTTCAAACAATTTAAAGAAATTAATCTAATTAAAATGGTTTCATGAGTGTCCAAAATATAAGACCGGAAAAGACTTTAGTTGAGTAAAAAATTAAAATAGATTTTTCTCAGAACGGGCAATAATGCATTTATAAGATTTTCCCAGTGTACCGACGCCGTTACAAACTTTTTAGACCAGAGCGGTGGCTCGTACGGATTAAGGAAAGATAGGAAAATAGGTTTTAGTACGAAGGTTCATTGTAGGGGATTCGGAGACAATCTGCGGATGATGAATTATTTAGTTTAGGCTTCGTGCACTTTAAAGTTTTGGAAGGAAACCCACTCCCGCATCCATTTCGCCTCTTTCTTCCCAGTTCAAGTGACGCCAACTCGGAGTACCTAGTGCAATCGCACTGTTAGTAATGTCGCATGTCGATTTGTTCCATACAGAACAGTTTTAGCAAAAGTCACTCGTCGCCAGGGGTATGCAATGCGTGGACTTTAGTGGAGAGATAATAATTATCATTTTTTTACTCAGGGTTGGGCCGGGAGAAAAATGCCGTTTTTTACTTTGGATTGAACAATGCGAGCGCATGGGCGTTCAGAGAAATTCTTAATTTACCAACATGTAATTACATTATTACAACACAGTTTTTATTTTTTAGTTTTTAAAAGAATTGCGTCACTTCTCTAAGTAAAAAAAAACATTTTTCTCGAGTTAATCGATTGTCAGCAGGACTTTAATTTTGAGGTTATTGTGTAAATATATTTTTGAATTTAAAAAATCCTTATTCCTTTAATGGATTTGTTCGGGGTATGCTTTTTGGGAGTAACGGTTAAGATAGTAGTTCGACTATGCTTTCTTTCTCTAGTTGACATTTTTCGTGGACCACCTTTAAAAGGGGGAGGTTTTACTTCCTCATGAAAAAAAATATGATTTGATGTGGATGTACTAGACATAGATTTGCAACCGGTTTTATTATATCTAAAGTGGAAGTGCCATGCTCGATCTTTCTCTGGTATGTTTTTCATTTTTTTATGTATATATTTGGACCCCTATATTTAGTAGCCTTACGTGTTTAACTAAGGTACTCGGAAAAAAATGATTTTGTTTGTCTTGGAAATGCGATGTTGGATCACTGATTTTGGTTTATTACGTATATGAGTCCAATCACCACTGTTGCAAAGTCCAAAAACAATGGCGCGTGATAACTACTTTTAACGACAGTGTAGATATCTGTTAAGAATATTCCATCTTTCCTGTATTCTGCTTCAAGATTGTGGCGTTCTAAACTGAAAAATGGACACTGAAATAACAGATGTTCGATACTCTATGAAGAAATATCATCGCACGGACAATAGTCATCATTCCTTAATTTAAACCTTTATAGGTAACTTCTCATAGCTCCGTGTCCGGTAAAAATTTGGGTCGTTTCAAAAGTACTTTGGTGATGACGACGGAAGTTTGCTGCATCAGCCAGCGTTGAGGAAAACAAAATTAACCATAACCCTAGTTTAATTTGAAGACTAGGATTTTAGTGATTTTACCTGTAGAAGAAGCGCGGTAATGATCTTCTCAACGCTGTTGCGTATTTTGTTTTATACTGCTTTTAGTTAAGCTAAGGGGAAATTCTGAGAAGAAAGGTACTGTTATTTTATAAGTTGCGGCTCTTGCCCGTTCATCTGCTCTCTCATTTCCTACAATACCAGCATGTCCTCTTATCCAGCATATTTGAATAATTATCCCTCTGATTTTTAGATCCTTAATTTTACTCTGAATATCTACAATTAATGGATTTACCTACCAAGTATCAGTTATAGCTTGAACGCCCGAACGACAATCTAAAAATATTTTTGCAATAACCAACCTATTTGGGGATTTTTTTAATAACCATTCGAGAGCTTCTCGTATTGCGAGTAGCCTGAAAAACTGAGAAAAAATTGTCTAATTTAAATGTTCTGCCGGGTAATTCTTCATCACCCCTCAAAAGGAAAGAATGCCGCTCCTACTTTGCCGACGAGCAGGCTACCATCCGTAAATATTTTTATTTCATTGGAAGCATAAGGAGGTATATCTTTGTCAAGTAAAAGAATACTTTCGGGAATTCTTTCACACGGGTGAGGTAAATCGAAATGATTTGCAGTTCCTTGATACTTGCGATCATTTGGAATGAAATACAGCTTACCAAATTTCTTGACATTATAAATGTCTTTTCTTCCTTGAATTTCAAGGTCTAACGGTGTAAACCCTGTTAGGGCTTGAGCTGAGATGAGTGAAATTGTTCGGTATCCTCTACAAATGAGCTGAGAAATGTGTGTTAATAATTCGATATTGATAAATTCGATTATGTTATTAAAACCACGTGACATTGGTTAATAGATAAAATTTATAAATAAATTCGTAGGTACATCAAGTTTTGATTTTATCCAATATCTATAAGTTTTTCCAACTTTGTTTCGCAATAAGGCGATTATTATTTTTAATCTGTATCAATCGATTCGTTCGCCTCGTGGTCTAATAATCAGCGCATTTGCCTACCATGTGAGAGGTCTCAGCTTCGATTCCCGACTTGGTTGACATGAAACATTTATTTTAAATGTTATTTTTACTCTTGAATAATCCAAAGGAATATTTCAATTTAAAATTAATAGAAAATGCGATGTGTTTGGCCTTAGTTGTTGTGACGTTAAGATTTGTGATATTGTTCTACTCAAATTTATAAACTAACACTTCCTTATTTTTAAATATTTCTCCAGAAATATTATTTTATGACTAAGCATAAAGCTGCTTTCTTGCAAAAGTAAGTTTGTTTTATTTTTATATTTTAAGGGAAATTAGAGAGGTTAAAACGGCATGATTCTTCATTTTAACAAAAAAACAAATACTTTTTATCTCACTTATTACCATGAAAGTTTCCTGGAGGTGTATACAGGGAGGATAGAATGACATTCTTGCACATTTCTACGTTTTAAAAAAAAAAAAATGGCAAATTAAGCGACAAGCTGGATTTTTATTAGGAAGGTAGACGAAAATGATAGAATTCCATACTGTATTTTAAAAATGTATTAGTAGACTTACTAAGCAGTGATTCGATATATTTACAAAAAATGACCGATCATTGGCTCTTCATAATAGTCGTTGGCTTTGATATTACTTTATTACGAAATTCAACAACAACAACAATCCATCCCGCTGTTTCCCCGTAAGGATAGGCAGATACGATAGAACGCCACATCACTCTATCTTTGCATACAGATTTCGCTTCCTCTACATGTATACATCTTCTCATGCACTCGTGCCGATTATTCCGACTTTTAACATGTCCATCTTCAGAAATTTGTTGGATTTGGTCATGCCATGTCTTTCTCGGCCTTTCTCTTTTTCTACATCCATCAACATACGCATTGTAAATATTCTTTGCCTTTCTTTCGCTGTCCATTCGCTCTATATGTCCAAACCAGCGCAGAACCCCTTTCTTGATTTTGTCGAAAATGCTTATCTCATCCTTACATAATGTATCTCAACATTGGTGCATCTATCGTACATAGTTTTACCACACATTCGCAGAGAGATCGCATTCAAAATTACAAATTTAAATGTATTTTTTATGCTACTAATAATTAGCAACAATTTTTTTTTACTGGACCGTATTTCATAGACCTTTATTACTTTAAAAATGTAACAAAAAAACGCGATATTTCCCTATTCACCACTGTAGTTGGGTCGCGTTAGGAGCGAAAAAAAATCACCCCGGTTTTTTTTTTTCGGAATTTATTGAACAACCCTGCCCTAGACACTTTGAATAGATAAAGAGTATGCGGTGTTAGGAATGCACTTAGCGGGTTTTCAGATGAGGAGGATCGAGGTCGGGGAATACCAACCCACACCCACACCATAACCAACCCTCAGTCGATGCCAAAATACGGGTGAAAGCCACCCTAAATAATTCACCGTCTGATCGGGAATGTATTTAACGTCTTCTTGTTGGAACTTGGATCTTCCTCCATATATTGTACTTTAGTATAATATGCGAATATGTTCATCATCTTTGCCACCAGTGTCACTCTACTTTTTGCTGTAGCTCAATCACAAATAACTATCGACATGCTAAGCATTTTTTGATAACCACGAACAATAATGAACATGCTTGAGTTATCGCACTCAATAGTCAACGGGTGTGTCGGTTTATTTTTTGTTTTATTTATTTATTCTTATTTGGGAAAAAAACAACACTTTTTACATATATTGTTTACAGAAAATAAGAATATATATAAACGAAAATTGTGAAAACAGTAACCTCGTAAATAAATACAGTTCACTGGTGAAAAATCGGATAAAAAAATAATGCAATATATTGCATTTGAAAATACTAAGGAGTATCTAATACAAAAAAGTGAAAATTAAGTTACAATTACTACTGCGACTGCTTTTCTTGACATTTGGCCAACCGCTGGCCAAATGCAATAAATAGCATGATAAATAATAAATAAATAAAAATAGCAGTTTAGGAATATTTTCCATATTTACACTGGTAAAATTCAAATATGTGATTGCGCAGCAGGATTATACGTCGCGAAACGTAAATAATTTGGCATTTAATATTAGGTGTTCACGGATGTTGCATTGTGATCGCGATACGATAAACAACCATAGTGAGAAATTGTTATCACATCGCTTATTAGCACGTCGATAGTTATTTGTGATTGATCTACAGATCAAGAAAGTATTCTGAAAAAATATTTGCATTTTTCTTATTTTATATTAATTTCATTATTCATTATTCCATGTCCGCTTCCTAGTTGGAGAGTATGGTGTCCACAAAGATCCTTTAAGAATCTCTGTCAGCTCCTGTGCATCCTCCCAAGTCAGGTTCATGACCCGTAGTTCTGACACGAACTGCCGACGAACATTCAGCAGTGGACGTCCAGGACGTCGAGAACCTGATGCCTTGTAAACTAGGCTAGCGTGGTTAAGGCTCTTAGAAGGCATCCGCAGCACATGGCCAAGCCAACCGTATTGCCTCCGATTGACGACAGTTGTCACCGGAGTTCGCCGTGTCCGTTCTCTTATTTTACATGCGATATTTTAATTTCATTTTAGACATAATGTTTCTACCTCTCTAATGGAGCAAGACGCTCATGTTTGTTCGTTTTACAATTTATGTTTCAGATTTTTTAGAAGTATTCATAATTTAAAAAAATATGTGTTGCAAAATCGATTAATACAGTTTGGAAATTAGGATGGAATGGGTTCCATAATACCTGTACCTACCTTAGAGGATAAAACACGGAAATTTTTTTTTTTAAATATATTTTGATTCACATATTGCAGTCCTTTTGGTTTTCAATAGTTTATTTATCATGCGTTTTCGACTGTTTAAAGCAACGGCCTTAGACGAAACGGTACTTTAATTTTAAACAACTGTCAAATTTATTTTTGTCCCACTCTCTTCCCCCCCCTCACCAACGAATCTACCGAAATCTACAGATTTATTTTTCTTAATCTACCTATTTTCGCTTGATCTAGTCTGGCAACCCTGTCCGCGTGCCACAAATTCGCCACATCTGATGACACGCTAAATAATAAAAACTGTTTTGAACAATGTGTTAAACAATCTTCTGAGTTTCGATTGTAGTTTTTAAAAAATATCCCGATCGCCTCTGATATCCCACTATCAAAAGATAGTAAAATCAGATTTGCAAAATTACCCACGTCAAAATTCGTCTCAGATTAAAATTAAATCACAACAGATTACGATTGTAATTGAAAAATAAATATTTATTGCTGGGGAAATACTAATTAGAATTTCGGGAGATGAGATAAGATAGTAGACGTAATATAAGGGTGATCCGAAGTCTTCTGCGGCAGTAATCCTTGCATCATGAAGGTGATTCTGTTCGTCTGCATGCTCGTGGTGGCAGCTTCGGCTGGAGTACCTGAGGTGAACAGGTACATGGTGCCAACTGGAGCTAATAGGATCCTGGACGTGATCGACCGCATGCGGTATGGCAGGATTGTAGGAGGAACAGAGGTCACTCCTCACTCGATTCCCTACCAGGTACTGAAAAAGATATTGTATTTTAATAGGCACAAGGACTGCTAATCTTGTGTTTCTCTTTATTAATCAATCAATGCAATAAGGAAGTTTAAGTGGTACAAAAAAATGTTCTCGTCTCCTCTCGACCTGATTTTATTTATTTATTATATTCCTTAAAATGTAGCTTGATTAGAATGAGTTGTCAGCAAAAGTGAGGACATAACTTTGTAGTAACGTCTAAGGAGTGATTTATATTGACACATGAAAAATCATTCGTACCAGGCATGTTAATTAATTTTTTAATACGATGCTTGACATATAAATCAACATAATTATATAAAATCAGCTGTAAAACTAAAAAAAAAAACAAAAATATACCTAATTATTAACGACGTTCTTACAAAGTTACATCATTTTGCAAAACTGTTAGAGATGATACAAATTGATCAACGTAAATCGATCGAATAAAAAATAATTAATTTGTTGTTATTCATGAAAAAAGTGATTTAATGTCTTATTTTTTAGTAAATAATTGTCTTAAACACACTATAATAGGCTTTTTGCATTTTTATATCAATTTTCGGAAACAGAGTCTCATATTTGCATGAAAAAACTGATAAAATCGATTTAATCGGTACATGATCAGTGATCAATAATTTCCCATCAGTAGTGACATTAGTTTGACACCTGTCATTTTAATCCAGCTATATTTTAAGGACTATAGAATAGGTACTTGTTGCAACAGTATTTTATGGAAAACTAAATGAATTTTGCAGAAAAATCTAAATATTATAAAACAGTTTCATGAACACTACGATGACAACCATAATGATTTTTTTATGTAGATATGAGGATTTCCTGGTACCGCCCTTAGGAACTCGCGAATTTTTTCACCTTCAGACTCAAAAAGATTAAATAATGGAGTCGTATTTTGCTGCGACATGCCTAAATTATATGATTATTTTCATAAATTATAGTAAATAGCTACTTAAATAGTATACTTACCATAATGTTGATTTTTTTCTTTTAAAGACCTGTATTTCACGTCAATTTTGTAGTGTAATGGTCAGCGCGTTTGCCTACCATGCAAGGTCTCGGGTTCGATTCCCGACAGAATTGAAATTAAATATTTATTTAAAGGGGTATTTTCACACCAGAATATTTCATACCTATAGTCCCTGGACTAGTACCTGAAGCGTAAGACTGATCATCTTACCTTCGTCGCGGGTTCAATTCCCGACAGTTGCAATAAAAATATCCAACAAAGATTTTTTTCTCAATTGGTCTGTGTGTTGTAGTGTATTTTTCATTACCTCCTTCCATATCCCCTCTATCCTACCTGCTGACAAGCCTCAAAATAGAGGCTAAGCGGGTTATTCCTTCAAAAAAAAAAAAACGAAATATCTATTTTTTGCTTTACGTAATAAGACGTTACAACACCGTTGGGGTTGGATTTTTCTGGACAGTCTTTTAAGATGTAATCTTATTAGCCTTGGAATGATGTCCAAGAAAAATGCACGCGCTAGTCAAGTTATTTAATACGAGTAAATACATTTGGCATTTTTCTCCCTAGGTTGGTATCTTCCTGACCCTCCCCGGGGGCACCGCCTTCTGCGGCGGTTCCCTGATCAGCAAGAACTACGTCATGACCGCCGCCCACTGCGTCAACGACGGAAGGAACGAAGTGTCCGAGTTCAAGGTTGTCCTGGGCGCCCACTCCATCAGGGATGAGGATAACACCATCGTCCAGTCCACCACCGCAACCATGCACCCCAAGTGGAGCCCTACCACTCTGCAGAACGATATCGCTCTCATCAAGCTGCCAGTCGATGTTGAATTCACAGGTAAGAATAAAACACAATTCCTCACATAGTTGATCATAGAAAGCAAGAAAATAAAATTTAACACAAGCATATTTTATTTTATATTATTTGGAAAACCAACAGTTTTACATACATATTTAAAGTAAACAACAAATAAATTGTATAAATAGTTTATACATATTTTTTTTTTTTTTTTAAATTAACAGTTATTGTAAATGGGGGGGATTAGGACAGTAATACGTGAAGAGAAGATAAGGAAAGGAAGGGAGATGTACCTACAATGTGCATATTTATTATCATAGTGTCTATCATGTTAGATGATGAATTTTAAGTGTCAATTTTAAATCAGACAGATATTTGTGTAGTCTATGTCTTAAAATTTGGTATTTTACACTAAAAAAATCCTACGAATTATTTTTTTTTAACATACGATGTTTTACTTATTGGTACATGAAACAGTTGGCACCGTCTACAAATCCTGGCTGGAACATGTATTGTTATCAAACTAAGTAATTCTGTACAGTCAACTAATCCTGTCATAATTTTGTGAAGCACCAGTCGGTCCGCACACACTCTGCGATATCGTAGTAGAAAAGTTATTACATGGTAGGTAGAGGCAGCGAGTGTTGAAACATTAAAAATACCGGTTTTGTATTCTAGGTATTTTATAAATTTGCTCTGAATGTTTCATATACTTGTTATATATATGGCATACTGGGGATTTCATATCTGAGATGCGGATTCCAAGTGGCTTCTAAGAAACTTATAATATACTGAAATTAGGGCCTTTGGATTATCAAAGTGTTAACTCATTCGAATTATGACACCTAACATGCTCAATGCTTTAGAGATATTTTTTTCAATATGCGATTCAAAAAGTAATTTAGAGTCTAAAACAATCCCAAGATCTTTATTTCTCAATTTCTCATGAGTACATAAGGTATTATTTAGTTCTTAATCATAATTAAGAATTTTTCATTAAGATTTCCAAATACACTGGAACTTCTTTTTACATGGGGTTTACGTTCTACGAACAATGCTGTATGGGTTTCCTTGCATAATAATCAATTCGGGATTTAAAGAAAACAAACAAAACAAAACAAACAAACCATCACGCCGTTTCCCCGTAGGGGTAGACAGAGAGGAAAGAACGCCATAACACTCTATCTTGGCACACAGACCTCGCTTCCTCTACATTCATACATCTTCTCATGCACGCACGCCGATTATTCCTACTTTTGACATGTCCATCTTCAAGTATTTGATGGACTTGATCGTGCCATGTCTTTCTCGGTCTTCCTCGTTTTCTGCATCCATCAACATTTGCATCGTAGATCCTTTTAGCCGTTCTTTCGCTGTCCATTTACAGAAAATTGTTTACTATTTATTGTATCTTGATTATTTTTTAATACAGCATGTCATCAAAATAATTTTAAAAATCGTTACAAATATTTTATATAAATGTAATATATTATACGCTAAGTAATCAAATGAGCGATGTAGGGCTTTCCAACAACGAATAGTATAATTCTATTAAAATTACGCATTGTTAAATTAATCTTTGAAAACTAATTTAATGTACTTTTTTGACCGTGATATTTCGAAACTGTGTAAAACGAGGTTCCAGTATAATTTCAAATTACCAAAATATTGTACTCAGCAATGAGGAACTTCAGCCCTACGGGAAATTGAATAGAAAAAAGTTTTCTTACACGCTGTACAAAGTTTCCTGAAAATGTACGAAAACAATATTTTACTTTGAACGACGTCACTAGTTCATGCGAATCAACCAATGATAAGAGAGTTGTGGAAGGTTTCTTGTTTACTTGCCGTCAAAGGACCGATCGGCAGAACTGACCGAGAAGAAGCGAAAGAGAACTTGAGACGTCACTCGTGGAGAAATTTCGCGGAAAAAACAAAACTTTAAAAAATCGTGGCGCTGATAATACATTAAAAAATGTATTTTAATGGCTTAGTTAAATAATCTGTTGACAAATAAATAAAAGAAACCTTTTATAAAATATTCACTACCGGATATACAACAAATTGAAAAAAAAACTTAATGAAAAAGTTTATTATAAAATTTATAATTAATATTTCACTTGGGACACTACCAATATTTTTCATATAATACTAGCGGACCCAACAGACGTCCTGCCCGAACGTTGGCTTGCCTGCTATTAGCTTGGAAAAAGAGTTTTCATTGATAAATAAATACCTAGGTACTTGTTTAAGATTGAATTCCAAAACTAAAAATTATTAATATTCCAATATTGAATTTAAGAAGGTACCTAGATACTTGTTTATGGTTGAATTCCAAAACATAAAATAATTCATATTTGAATATAGATTTTTTTTGGCAAATGTCAAACTCGGCTCTTCTCACCAACAGGGGTGCCACTTAATATATGAATGCGATTTTCAATAAAATATTGAATGTCAGTTTAGATTATTTTAGTAGTACCGAAAATCCAGTAAAAATAAATAAATGGGAAGAAATCATGAGGGATGTAAGGAAAGAATCTGATTGGGATCCATAAAAAGCTAATTCTGTTTGTAAACATTAAAAAACAAACTTTTTTTGTGGATGCATTCTCGTCGAATGCAACCCTGGTAGGTCGATGAAAAAAATATTTATGCTTCTAACTTTGTGTTTATAGATTCTATTGAAATTTTTAATATGTACGAACACGCGCAATGCAAAGATCTACATTTCGCTGAAAAAGGCCCGTAAATTGGTTAAGCCGTTTAGGAGGAGTTCAGTGAAATCACACGTAGAGAAGAATTATATGTATATATAAAGATATATATTGAGTGATGAAACAATGATAAAGAAACGCTTTGCAATTTCTCTGCATCATATTTCATTTTTACTCGAGTTGAAAATTTATTCTTTGATTTCTGTCTAATATTTTAGAAAACATCAAGGCTGTCGTCCTTCCTCCCAAGTCTGCTGTTTCCGAGAGCTTCGTCAATGCTGCCGCTACCGCGTCTGGATGGGGCAAGGAATCTGATGGTAAATTCTCCAAAATATTTTCCATCTTATTTAAATTTTATGCGTGTCTTGCTTGGTGGAAGAGTTGAGGAAATACGGATGCTTTAACAAAGTCAAAATGGCGAATGGTGCACAGTGTGTAAAGTGGCCACTTAAACCAGCCAATGACAGGGCATAAGTCGTAAACTCCTAGACTTCCATATTCCCTTCTCAATAACTTTTCCCTCTCTGTAGCAACAAATCTAAAGATTATGATTAGAAGTAATCACATGTCTTTAAAAAATGAGCTTTTTTAAAATGTACTTAAATATCTTTCAAACACTAAACTTCATTGTCAAATTAAAACATAAAGTAAATGTGGGTCTAGATTACTTACCGTCCATGCTCTCTGCAGCTGCAAGACATACTGTAATCTAGCTCCTACCTGTTATACGATGATTTTTTATTATTATTATGAATTAAAATTTTAAAATCACAGAATTTCGGAAAAAAATATATCATCAACATGATCACAATACCAGAGAAAAGGTTAAGATCAGACTTCCTTTTAAAAAAAAGGTGAAATCACAAAATTCTATTTTATGTAAAGTACTATGAAATGTAAAAAAAC
Organism: Micrasema longulum; assembly: GCF_059751315.1. Classification (NCBI taxonomy): domain Eukaryota; kingdom Metazoa; phylum Arthropoda; class Insecta; order Trichoptera; family Brachycentridae; genus Micrasema; species Micrasema longulum. The sequence continues at coordinate 191,504 of NW_028278424.1, forward strand.
ATATTCTTTCATCAGTTGATGTTTGTGAAGTTGAAGAGCTAAAACTGTTATTTATGCGGGTGAGATTCATCTAATTGAATTATTTCACCTACATACTAGCCACGCCTGAAAATTGTTTTTTTTTTTATTTCTATACTTTTCATGGACCAGGTGGATTTATCAACAATATTTTGAGTTTGTCCAAATATGTTAATATTAACACAACACCTCCCCGGGGAGTTGAATCCAGTCCTTGTCTACCAAAGTTTGGACAAACTCAAAATATTGTACCTACATTGTTATTATTAGAGCAAACATAAGAATATATTGATGTGTGCTCTAGTTCAAGATTTAAAATATAAAAAACTATTGAAATAGACCATAATTAGAAACTAGAAATTAGAATATCAATCGTCCATGCGCACTGTAGTTGCTAGCAACTAGACGTGTTGGTATATTTATTTCTTGTACAGCGCCCTTGAGGTGATTTTCACAAAAAATACGCTTTGTAAATAATCTAGCTATAATAATAATAATCTCTTCCTCTCAAATAAATGCATATTTTGTCACTTTCGGAGATCCTGATGGACAAAATGTTTCATTTAAAATTATCTAATATAACTAAATATGTGATATTTTTTTCTTACTTAAAAATGACACAAAATCGTGGTAATATACACATTATTACAATATTAATACATTATAAAGAAAACAAAATACTAAAATATATTTTGTCCCGATAAACTATTCAATAAGAGTTTGTCATCGGGTGCTCAGACATAAGTTTTAGTTAATAATCAAATAAAATAGTACAGACATAATACTGTATACGTATAAAATAATGAACAAATATTTGTTTTTGATGCTTTGAAAAATATTATTAAGAAGAAAAAACTCAACAAAAACCAGATAAAAATGGTTTAAAGAATGTTTGTTTTTAAGTAAGGAAATAGAGTAATATAATACAATTATAATTAAAGAATAGCTATTTACTTAAATATATTATAAATATAGGAAAAAATTATAAACACATATATTAATAGTGTGTGCTCATATAAATGCAAACAAAACAAGATATAAAAAAAAACAAAGCAAATCGAAAATTTCAATTTATATCTACAGAAAAAATCAAAATAATAAGAAAATTAAAAGTACCTATTAAAATTAAGATCTTAAAAACGTAAATAAAATAAGAAAGAAATAAAAAAAAAGTTAACCTAAAAGATAACAAAAATGTATTCAATAAGAGATAAAAAATGTTTTACGTAAATAATAAATCAATATGGGAACGTTCTGTCTACTAACCACTTTCGTAATAAAAACATAATTGTATTTTTATTATTGTTGTAAAACTTGTTTTGAGTGTACTGATTATTAAAAATAACCATAAACGCTGTATACAAAGGCTGGTTTTAATGAATTTGAATTATTCTATTATAACGAAAAATTCAAAGTTTTGTAGTCAAACTGAATTTCGGTAATCCCAAATTTCGTGAGTGAAGCAACTTCTGTAAGAGTGGGTGGCCTGTCAAGCTTTCTCGCTCGCCGACCACGCGCCGCGAATGTTCAAAGCAGTTGCCGAGATATTCATAAATATTGGAGATAGTCGTTAACGTAGTTAAAATATAATATTTCAGCTAGTACCGCCATCGCCAACAACCTGAACGCTGTCGTCATGCCAGTGATCACCAAGACCGCCTGCAACGTCAGGTATTTGGGAGTTATCCAGGACACACACATCTGCACCAGTGGCACCAACAAGAAGAGTACCTGCAATGTAAGTTACTTACCTTACCCAACCCAACCTAACCTAACCTAACCTAACCTAACCCAACTATTTAAATATATACATGTACAAGTATGCGGACCCCCCGAGTACACCGGTACGTCTAAACCGACTGTTTTGCAGGAGACCGTAAACAAACGTTTTAAAATGTATTAATGCTCGTAACTTAAACGCCACATGACCCCATACTACCCTTTCTTTTGCTTAATTAAATCTAAATTTGTTGGACTTGGGGTATTTTACTATTGTAATTGTAATTATTTATAAATACATCTACACCAAAGAGTTCATAATAAATAGATTTAGTATACCCACACACAGCCCATAGCTATTTGGGATTTTTTGTTAATGTGATATGTGTAATAAAGAATGTACCAAAATGTAAACAAAAAGATTAATAATAAAATAATATTTTTACAGGGAGACTCTGGTGGCCCATTGACTGTCGTCGAGAAAGGAGAAACCATTCAGGTAAAATATTTTTTATGGTTTTTCCAACAAATTAACGTAACGTCAATGAAATAAAATAAATAAAATTAACGTAAATCAATCATAAAAGAATCTTACTCTTTTATTGAGAATATTATGTTCAAGTGTTTGTTGACAAATTCTGGATTTTTTCCTGGCAGGATTGCTATCATACGATAAAGACAAAGGTGTTATAGTAGTCTATCTTGGAAACGAACCTAATAAAAAGATTTCATGCCATCAAAAACTTATTCGTTTTAACAGTAGGTGTCGCTAGTTATTCTATACTTCTATGAAAAACCAGCACGCTTATAAGCATGTATGTATTAAAAATTGAAAAATGCCTTGCGTGAATATAAAAGTAAACTACCTACCATTAACTCTTATGTAGAGTTAATGTTACACGTTACAGCATATAAAGTGATCACTCAACTCGGCTAATGACAGATCATAAGCCAAACATAAACAATGACAAATTCTCTAGAATCTAACCAATATTATGTCCAACGTCTTTAAGAATTGTAACTATTTTTCTATATATTTCATCTACATAATACATCTTTATATTTATTTTGTATCTTTTCTTTTATCTCGTAATGCTTTCTTTTTAAAAAATCCCTCCAAACGTAAGTAATATGAAAAATTAAAATTTAATCGTAGACTGTAATTGTTACTAAATAAATCAAACTTTAAATAATATTGTATTCTATAGGTTGGTGTCGTTTCCTTCGGAATCGCTCTCGGATGCGAAGTGGGATGGCCAGCGGTCTTCACCAGAGTCACCAGCTACTTGGACTGGATTTCAACTACTGCCGGAATCACCCTGGCATAAGGATTCTAAATATTTAACAAATATTCCAACAACAACACAACATACTGTCACTACCTTTTGTAAATTATTATTTACAACCAATTATTTATAACCATTTCCTCAACTGACAATAAAACATGTTTTTATATCATATTTTTATTTTTATTTTTGTGTAAAAACCTAACAATCTCATTGGTGTTTCCAAAATCATGATGAAAAATACAGTGTTTCAAGAATATCATAGTTCTTAAAATACAATATATGAAGGTAAGATGATCAGTCATACTTCAAGCTCCAGTCCAGCTAGGGACTATGAAATACTGCACTGAAAACCAATATTCCATGTTGACCTAGCCATGAATATAACCTGGGACTTCATGTATGGTATGCGAACATTCCTATGATGCGGATTTATCTCCACTTAATTTCCTTTTACAAGATCTGAATTATTAAAAAGTTGTCAGGATACAGAACATTACTCTTCATTTTCTCCAACTACCTGGGTTACTACTCCAAACGCTCTCGCGTCCATAGAAAAAGCTTTTATAGCGTGTATTTACATACAAAATACGCGTTATAAAAGTGTTTTCTACGGCCGTGAGAGCATTCGGAATAGCAGCGCTGGATTAGAAATTAACAAAATAGTTAATCCTACGCTCAATGTATCAAAGTTAATTAGTATTCTAGTTATTATTTTTTTTTAAATCCAAATGTGTTATAAAAATGTTCAGAGCAAACTAAGAAGGAAAATAAGTGGTAGTCGGATTGTTTGAATAGAACAATACATCATAATTTAGAATCCGAAATACGGTTTGCAGACATTAATGATATTTTCTGTAGATAAAATAATACCGAGTTAATACAGTCAACAAAACAATATTTATTTACTGAAAGCTTCCAAAAAAAATTCAATCAAAAAGACTCAAATTCTCTGTAAAAAACCCAAAACTCAAAAGTTTAAATAAGTCAACATGGAGACATTTTCATTCTCAAATATTTTCACGTTAAATTTTTAGTATTGGGTGATGTTTGCACAATATTTGTTCCCTTTAAAAACATCTTAATCTACAAAAGAAACTAAATTATTAATAATTAATCAATCTCTATAAACATTCGTAGTTACTCAAAAGCAATGTAGAAAAAACATATGTATTTTTTCTTAATCTCCTTTTCATTAACTGGTATGCTTGTATAAATATACAATGTATTGTGATAAAAGCTAGAAATCAAATGTGAAACACAGTTTTATTCCGCGTTAAATTTATTATTTTGTGTATTGACATAAAATAATAAACCAAAACTTGGGTAATAAATAAACTTAATGAGATTGATTATTACTTATCGAAATATTTTTCGATTCAAATTTAATCCAGTTATCTTAAGGAATTATTCTACTTTATTTTGGTACACATTGCTAACTCGCACTTTTTGCAAACATATTTTATAAAATAAATATATGTATTATTAATACTTCGACCTTACATTATCACGGTTTTATCAAATAGCTTTGAAAAAACGATTCATCATTGTCAAATTTTCAATAAAACATGACACATTTTGTATAATAATATGGTAGTTAGAAAATTGATTCATATCTTATTTATAATATATAAAATACCTACTGATAATCTCAGGATTAACAAAATTAAATAAACTGAATAAATGTTATTGTCTTATGTCTTGTGTCTTGGTTTATTGATTTTCAATCTAAAATAAAGGTAGGCAAATAGATATTATGTAGATCTATGTTCAATTATAATGTATTTCAATAACAAATAATTTAATTTATATATATTTAAAGTAAAATAAGTCCTGTAATTTTAAGGACTGTGAGTTGATTGAATTCATCTTGCAATCCTATATTTTAACTCATTTGATTTGCAGAACAAAAGCATAGGACAGTTTTGACAAATAAATTTTGATGGGTTGAAAATGCAAAAAAAAAGTTATAAATTAAAAATAGAAGTTCTATCCACAGTCTTTTATTAGTGCAGGTACATAATATTAGATATATATGGTATTTATCAATTGAAAAATACTTATGAAACCTTTTAAAGGCATCTACTGAACTGTGTCCGGCAGATAATAAATAAAGTTCTGCATGTCATTACTATGATCTGCCATGTAAGAAAGGAAAAAACTGCGAGATTATAATCCATAAAATGTAGCTTTATTAAAATAACAGCTGCCACACTAATGTCAATAGTGATGGGAAATTACTGATCATTGATCATTTACCAATCAAATCGATTTAATCAGTTTTTTTTATGCAAATATGAAACTCTGTTTCGGAAAATTGATATAACAATGATTACATTGATCAATTTGTCTCATCTCTAACGTTTTTGCAAAATGATGTAATTATATTAGGTTTTTTTTTGTTTTAAGGCTGATTTCATATATTTATGTTGATTTGTCAAGCATTGTACAAAAAAATAAATTTACACGCCAGATACAAATGATTTTTCATGTGTCAATATAAATCACTCCTTTGACGTTACTACAAAGTTATGTCGTCACTTTTGCTTACAACTGTCATTCTAATCGAGCTATATTTTAAGGACTATTGTTTCGTTACAATAAATATTTCAATTTAAAAGATAAATTAAACTTAAATAGAACTAACTTAAAGATAACTTAACTGAAAATCAGCTTATAATTATCAAAATTATTATTTTTAAATGCATAAATCTTCAATCTTCCTCAGTAACCGTAACTGGATTAAGAAGATAAAAACAATCAGTTGATAAAATGAAAAAGAGTTTATGTTTTGGTCATATAGCTTATGAAATTAAGTAACATATTACTGTAGACAGACTTTGCCGAAATTGATAAGATATGAGGATCCAATATAACTCCTGGCCGGCTGCTCGTGGCGCAGTAATCTTTGCATCATGAAGGTGTTCCTTTTCCTCTGTATGCTCGTGGCAGCAGCCTCTGCCGTGTCTCCTGCGGTGGATAGGTACATGGTACCTACAGGAGTCAACCGGTTCTTTGGAGTTCTTCAGAGAACTCAGCATGGCAGGATTGTTGGAGGTGCTGAAGTTGACAAACACTCTAGACCTTTCCAGGTATGTAACCTAAACAAATTAGTTTATTGTTCATAAAACTATTATACTGAACTATCATAATACAAAACTATTATACTAAACTATCATAAGACACAGTTTTATACAATAGGGAAGCAAGCCAAATAACTATCATGAAAAATTGTGTGAGGGGAATTATATGTTTTGTAGAGTAAAAAGCTTTTATATAATATTTTATTATTTTTGTTACATAATAATTTATTGTAATCATTCATACATTATTTTAATAAAATACTAATCAATTGTATTAAATGCAAATAAATTTAATAAGCAAAATAAACACAAGAAATGTATAAAATTCACACTTGAAATGTTAGTTAAGAATTTTATTTAAAACATTTTTGAGAGGGGAATATGAAAGTCTAGGCATTTACAGGGCTTATGACCTGACATTGGCTTGTTTAAGTGGTCACTCTACACACTGTGTAACATTCACCATTCTGCCCATGTTTGAACAACCACATTTCCTCAACTCTTCCATTAGACTTCCATATTCCCTTGTCAAAAAAGGTTTCCCTCTCTGTTGAAATAAATTTAAATATGAATAACTCCCTAGGGAGAAAATCCAGCCAGTCTGCAAGCATTTAAACATACTCAAACATTGAAGAATTTTATTATCTAACAAATTTATATAAAGCAAATTAGAATGCAAAGGTACCTTATTTGAGTTTCAATACTTTAATAATGAAACCAATTATTGTAGAAATTTAATTATTACTAATAAAACCACAGAACACAGAAATTCTCTAGTTCTGTAAAAGCAGATTTACGATTTAAGCAATCGACTGACATTAGTATTTCACATTATTGTTAAACATTTTGAATTTGACCTAAAATGATTCTTATTTTAACAAAAATTCCATTATTATAAATTCATAATAAAGAAAATAGGCATCCCTAAAGATTTTTACTGTATTACTTATTTCACAACGATTTATTAATAAAAAAAACATTTGGAAAAAAAAGTTCAAAAGTAATCAAAAAATTAAATAATTTCTGATGTGTGGACTTTTAACACCTGAAAATAATCCTTAAAATCGATTCAAATTTCAATAAAAAAAATATTAAGGTTCTTCTCCATTGATTGTTTTTGCCATAGAAAAATACAACATTTACAATAATGGTAATAGGAAAAATTTAGTGTTTTATAATATTAAAGTGGCTCTGTTTATTAACAGGTTGGTCTGTTCCTCACTCTTCCCGGAGGCACTGCTTTTTGTGGTGGATCCTTGATCAGTACCACCTATGTGATGACTGCCGCTCACTGTGTGTACGACGGGAAGAACCAAGTCACCGCCTTCGAGATAGTCCTTGGAGCTCATGGTATCAAGGACTCTGACAATACCATCATGCAATCCAAGACTGCCATCATGCACTCCGCATGGAACCCGAGCACTCTCATCAATGATATTGCTCTCATCAAACTACCAACTGCTGTCACAATTAGTGGTAATATATTGATCATTAATGCAAAGCCGGGCTTACCATAGGGACCTAGACCATAGATAGAACTAGACCATTGCTTTCAAGGGAAGAGAAAATAATATTATTGAATAACATAACGCTAAAACAATACTCACTTACAGATTCAAAAACTACTCTTACTCAAATGAAAGACATAACCCCTACAATACATCACATACAAATAATATAATCACTAGATCCTCAACCCAAAGACAACATAAACAAATGCAAACTAATACCACTTTCAGAAAAAGGAATTTTAAGTATTATTCAATTAAAATCTACAACCTATTTCCACTAACTATTAAAACAATTATTAATGAGAAAATGTTCAAAAAGGCTATAAAAAAATGGATAGTTTAGCTAACCTAGCTAGGTAGAAGTAAAATGGGTTGTCTCATTTTTGTTATATAAATAATGTAGATGTCCATAAATTAATTATAAACATAAATGGGTAGTGTTTAAAACTGTCTGGACATTTGGTTAATTATCTCTGTTTATTTTATTGATTTATTTAACTTTTTGTGCATAATGTTATTTGTACATTGGCGGACTTATTGCCAAATGGCAATTTCTTCCAACCAACCAATTAAATAAAAGTTTTATTTTTATAATTCAAGTTACAGAACATATTCAATAGAAACAAAAGATTAAAAAGCTAAAGATATATAAAAATAGAAATAAATGTATTTGTTTATAAATTACCTTAAATCAAAACTATTACTTAATGGGAAAAAAGGAAAAAAGAGGAAAAAGGAAAGGAGGAAAGATTAAGGAAGAGAAAGGAGATGTTTCTTCAGATGTGATTTAAACAGAGATAATGTAGTAACATCTTTGATGGTTTATTAAGTTAGTCTTCTTCGTTTATTCTCAAATGTAAAAATATTTTTAAAAAGTATATTGTTAAGTGTCCTCGGCACAGGTAAAGTGAGGTCACCTTATTTTCATTATTAATTATAGTTTGTAAGAGAAAAAATATGAATAAAGAAATAAATTTAATAAGAATATTAGAACTAGAAATTTTTCACAGTTTTACTTATAATACCACTAAAATTAGGTTTAATGTCCAAAAAATAAACACTGAGAGCAGCATCGAGTATAATTGTGAACTTGTTTTTAGTGTTGGCACTTATGCCATTATAGCTTACTAAGGTATGACAATACGCCTTAACCCTAGGGTTCCGCGGAACACCTTTTATAAACTGCTGCTCTAGGGGGTAGAGAAGATTCAGAAGCATTACTTTCAAGTACCTACATAATAATGCTACTAATACATCAATAAAAGAACATTAATTTAGCATGCTAATTAGATTTCTATTAGCATTATCATCACATCCCTTTTCTCTATTATATTTACCCCTTTCACCGAGAAGTTTAGCTGGTACAAATCCTCATCAAATAAGACATTTTTGTATCAAACTCTTAAATATCTGAGTGGAGATATTTTATAAACTAATTACATAATACTCCTACATTAACTATATAATATAATGCCAGAACTGCGAAAATGTTGTTAGAACCACAAGCTAAAGAACTTACTGAACTTTACTAACAGGGTCTGAGGGGTTGATGATGGCTGTTAGATGGCCAGCACATGTTTTTATTTAAATAGTTTTTTTTGTTAATTGAATTTTTGTGATATTTATTATTTTTACTTTGTAACCACCATTTTATAAAAAGACTGTTTTTAATTTGTTTTTTCGTTGTTTGTTTTGATTTTTCACATTTTGACTGTCTTAGAACGGAGTTATTTACAAGGTAAGACAGTCAAAGCAACGTTATAATAATGTATAATTCGATTTATACAATATGATATTTATATAAATAAATAATTATATACCTGTTCTGTGAAAGCTGGTAAACACAAACACCATTTTCAAATAATGATCATGGAAAATTATTCATGGATTTATATTTGTTACATCACCATCTTTGTTTCATAACCGATAGGTAAAAAAATATGTATTCAACTATTAATTTCTTTTAATCCAAGTCCCATTTATACCTATGCTTCTCATTTTTACAGACAAGATCCAACTGGTCAACCTTCCACCTCGCTCAGTCGCTGGAAATAACTTTGTCAATGCTGCAGCTATTGCTTCAGGATGGGGTCGTGTCTCTGATGGTAAGCTATATTCTAAGACACATGATATAAAGGTTAACACTTACCACCTACTTTCTTCTTACTTCAAAAACCTTCCGTAATTTCTTCTTGCAGACAGCACTTCAATCGCTACTAACTTGATGGCTGTCACTATGCCAGTTATGACAAACACCCAGTGCAACGTCAGGTACTTGGGAGTAATCCAGAACTCTCACATCTGCACAAATGGAGGTGATGGAAAGAGCACATGCAATGTAAGTAACCTTATCTAATTTGATCAAAATAAGTCATTATTCTAACCTAACCTTACCATTATAAAATTTGTACCTTGAACCATAGAACTACATTTATTACATACTCTAGTATGTGCTTCTAAGCACATCATTCTTGTTTTGGGAATGTAGTTGCTGTTTTGTGATTAATTTAGTATTATCATAACGAACAATGGTGGACCTGGCTCGGACACATTCTGCGAATTACACAGGAGAGCTGTCTATTCTTCCCACCTACGGGGTCCTACCATCCTGGAAGACTGTCAATGACAATCTTTCGGCTTTATTATACAAAACCAAAGGATGCAGGATTGATATGGGAGGAGGCAAGAGTGCTTCCTAGCGATATGGTCTCCTGGAGGCGTATAGTGATGTCCACATGCTCCAATTAGGAGCAGATGTGGAAATGAAAAATAAAAAATTCAATATGTGTTTTGAGGACAAAAAAGATCCAAGTTAACTTTTAAATTTTACTTAAATAATTACATTGGAACTAAGTTTCACAGCTATTATTTTTAATATAGGCTCCTATTTTTTCCGGAGACTAGATGAAGATGTTGTTTATAACATTGCTTATAACATATAACTTACTCACTTGCTTTTGTTAAAACAGCAATATAATTTCTAATATTATGTTATTTGTTTTTCTTGCAGGGAGATTCTGGCGGTCCACTAACTGTTATAAGCAATGGAAAGACCATTCAGGTAATTCAATACCTACCTCTATTAATTAAATTTACCTTGAGGCATTTGAAGCATTTTTGAAGATGACAGATGAAATCATGTAATATTATAATACTGAAAATGATGTCTGTATTGCATTGGTTGGAAAATTGTACAGTTATTAATTATCGAGGGTTTTTATGAATATAAAATATTCAATAACTGCCAAGGTAACACAAGTTTAAGTTGGCAAATCTATACTATTTTAAGAGATGTTTAAAGAGATTGCCATACAAGAAATGTTTTATAGATTTACTGATAATATTGTAGTCTTTCTCAGTTATTTCATTAATTTTTCATTTTAGTTAACTAATTAACTATTAATTGAAACTATTTTATGATATTGAGCTTGAAGTCATGCATATTTTTTTCTAGTGATGACCATTAAGTGAGTAATTAGAACATATTTCTCAAAGTAATAATTTTCCAATTCCAGGTTGGTGTCGTTTCCTTCGGAATTGCTCTCGGTTGCGAAAAGGGCTGGCCAGCAGTATTTACTAGGGTCACAAGCTACCTTGATTGGATCTCAGCCACAGCTGGAATAACCATCTCATAATATGGATGAACAAACACGGAAGCTTTACATCCTAATCTAATTCAATTTACAAGAAAACACTGAATATCCCACTGAAATTATAATATCTATTTGGGATCATATTAACACCAATAACAAATCAATAAATAATTCTGTTTAATCTATTTTACTTCTTTTATTTCAATACTAACTGACTCGGCCTTCTTGCCAGTGTTGAACAAAGGTCTCTCGTTTGGACTTCCATAATTCTCTGTCAGCTGCCACCTTTTGCCACGTTGGACCTGCAACTCTTCTGGTGGCATCGGACCATCCGGTCTGGGGCCTCCCAACGCTCTAGCGTCTTATTCTCGGCCTCCATTCCATAATTTTTTCGTCCATCTACCGTCTAACATCCGAGAAACGTGACCGAATTCTACTTCAGCTCCTCAATTAATCTTCCCACATCGGTAATTTTGGTACTTTGGTGGATACTGATTTGTCTTGCAAATCCCTGAGTGAGATGTTTAACATTCTTCTTTCCATGGCTCCAAATGATGGACACAAATGTCACCTTAAGCTTGTGCAGGATTCTTTTATTAATGGGTGATGTATCGAAACCATCCGTGGCATACGAGCATAGGGCGTACACATGCATCAAACACTATTTTCTTCAGGTGTATTGGGATGCTTCTAGATTTCCAAATATTTTAAAGTTTGCTGAATGCGGCCCATCCTAGTCTTCTTCTTTATAATTCAGCTCTCAAATTATCACTTCCTAGTCTAACGGTATGACCTATGTATACGTATGATTCGACTCTGCCAATATCCTGACAATCAATCTTTATGGGCGGTATTGAACTTGTTATAACAATTACAGGTTGTAAAATAGTATTTTACTAGAAGCAACATTTTGCATTTTCCAGTAAGCAGCTCCCAGAAAATGTACTGATGTCTTTTCTTTAACAAATAAAATTGAAAAAATACTTTAAGAAATAAAATAAACATTTTTAGAATGACAATGCATGAAAAGGTAAATTGGGGTCTACATTCAAGGCGCACGGAAGATATGCAGAAGTGTGTTGTGAGTTGTGACGTTATCCAGTTGAGTTTGGATAAAAATTAGCTGGTCGATATTCACAAATATATTATTACTAGTAAATTTTTACCAGCTCAACCAGGCAGGGTCAAAACAAATTGTCATATACCTACATAGCTAAGGATTTTCTAAAAATATACACATTTATACATAGGTATGGGATGTTGCCAGAGTAAAAATTTATATCAATACATTTTGTTTTCTGCAAACCTTATTTTTTTACCTGTATATGACAATATTATATGATTGATTAAAAAATTAAAATTCTTGAAAATACTTAATGTTTATGTAAGATAATAAATAACATTATATCAACTATCAGCATAGGTCCAAAAGATTAAACATTATAAATCCTTCTATCGAATCAAATCTATCAATCAGAAAATCTATAATATTAAGTATTGAGGAAAGAATGCTTACTTATAAAAATTAATCCAGTTTTATCTTAGAATGGTACATACCTGAAATTTAATTGGGAGATTCAAATTAGTTATAAATACTTATTAAGTAGTTATTTAATTCCTAAAAAGCCTTACTGTTCTTTTTTGTGCAATTTGCTACACCCAAATGATTTTGTAGAAATTATGCGTGTAGATTCATGGGAGCTCCTACCCAGTTAGAGATGGACAGTACAAAACGATGATGATACTTCGTGTGTGTTCATTACATGCTGTATAAACTGATTGACTGCGAGAGTAACTACTAAGTAAACATTTTAAGTTAGTAACTGATTAACTGAACTAGCTACATACTGCAACTGACTTTATGAACTCACTGAGTAACTCTAAGAGTGTTACTAATTATATCTAATATATATTGTCCAGTGTTCACTTTACTTCCTAGTGGGAACTTGATTTCATGTACTACTTCACTAGCTGTCGGCGATTATATTGATATGGCTTAATATCCACGCGTGATAGCAATTTGGATATTTTGACAATCTATTTTTTGCTTATAGGAATTGTACAATTTAATTTTTGCAGTCAGAGCTGACACTGGGCATTCATTTCCGGATGAATCCTACAATTTCATAAATATAATATACAATTTATTCACTTTGATGAAAAACATGCAGTGGGGATTCATACTGCGTTGGATTGGATTTTAGATTAAGAATATAGTAAATGGTAAATAATAACACCAATGTTCTTAAGGCTGCGTTATTTATTTTAATGTGACACTAGCTGAATAAAACATCATGGGGATACCATCTAAGCATAGATTTAATCCACTACGTAAATAAATGGCAAAATATACATTTGTCTTAAGTGAATAAATTCCAACCCCTTAATTATATGTATATATTTTTGAATTGTCATCCTGAAACATAAAATCAAGTCAGCTGACTGTATATAGCAATACAAAACATTTATAAAATCAATTTTTAGAGATTAATATTAGAATGAAATCCTTCAAATGGTTGGATTTTTAAAAAACAATTATACACATTTATTTTGTTCATTGACGCCAAAGGAGCATATTCAAGAATAACGGAAGCACAAAATCCATACACATTCAATAAAGCTAATTCGGCCAGCAAAAATCAAATCAGCAGAGATATAAGGATATTAAAGCTACTCCTAATAGTTAATAGTAAATCATTAATGTTATTTTAAGATGTTTTTACTTAATTGTTCTTTTTACTAAATATATTATATTTCTTTGTCTTGAACACAAAATCAAATATTTACCTAAAAACAAAATATGTATCATAATTTTTAAACCAACATTTTTCCACTCTATAAATTGAAACAAATCATGAATACAATTTTATAAATTCATTCAACTCTCTTTTGTCTACATTAATTTATTTATCTTGATTACAAACTCACACTCCAAATACGTGATTTAAAAAATATTTCAAATAAAATATAAAAGCATACAATACTATCACAGGACCGCAACCTGACTCATCCAATATTAACCTTTTATTTTCTGTAGAGTTTTAGATCATTTATACAAAACAACCGTATTTTATTTCTTCCAAAAGTTGCCAATTGCTAATTCCACGTTTCTTTTCCAAAACTGCCTATTTTCAAATTAGATTTTTTTCAGGAACAGATATTTATTATAGACTTGATTTAAAATGAAAAATGATAAAACATGGCTACAATTAAAAAGATGTGATGACTATTTTTATTTTTAAAATTAGGCCAGTCCACCAAATATTTTTCCCAAACCTGACTGTGGAAATTGTTATTGGAAACAGTTCGCTTTGGAAAAATAACTGATTTTTAAACTAGAAAATCACCCAAAATTAGTGCTTTTTAGCTAAAATGAAATATATAAATATATTTTGCATCCCCAAATTTATATGTGATATAAAACCCAATTTTCCATATTTCGACAATAGTCAACTTTAAAAAAGAACCCCACAATTTACACACAAGTAATGACCATCGAAATGTGAAAAGTTTATAAAGTGTTTTATTTATTTGGAGTGTGAAGTTTGGGATAGAACTGATTGTCCATTAATAGGAGAAATGGAGATCATATCATTATTAGGTCACATCATGCATCAAGAAGAGCTAGAAATAATAAAATCCCTAGAAATCTACACATGTTCCTGTTTAGTGTTACACACTTATCTAAAGATAATGCTTACTATGTATAATACATTGTAGTTACATTAATAAAACACAAATCCTTAAGAAAGGCTGTTGGCAATGCCGGATTACAGCTAGATTTTAAAAATGGAATATTACCTTCCAATTTTGCTAATTAATTATCATTATTGACACACTTGCGGTTTGTGGTCTTCTTTACTAGAATAATACATTAATCAATCCGGCATTGACTGAGTTGCATATAATACTTATGTACATTTTTGTATTAATATGATATAAAGGTGAAGACTTGAAATAACATGGGTGTATTTGTTCAAGTCTTTAAAAACTTGACAACTACATATTAATAAACCCCATATTTTTTACTAGAGTTTAAAAATCTATTTTCAGGAGGTATCTTTTAGCATGGTTAGTTCAATGATTAAGAGTATCAATAAATATGAAAAACACTAGAAAGTATAAAAATCTTCCAAATTCCTATTACAATATATGTATAACAAAACTGTAAATTAATTACGATCGATGGAAGATACTTTAATATGAATGTTAGATATCTAAATGAGAAAATAATATGAAGCTCTCAAGGACATTAATTTTCAAGGCGAGTTCTAGACTGGATTTTTCTCAGGCGGAGGCATGTGAATTGGAATCTCCATGATGATTTTTCAATAGAGAAGTTTAGTGTTACGAGAAATTGGATGTAAAAAATGTATTCTTACATGCTGTAAGAAATAGAACATTTATTTGTATGGCAAAGTTTCTTGAAAATGTACAAAAATATGAATAAAAATGAACTAATTTGAACTATCACAAATTATTGAAATTCAACCAATGATAAAGTGTTGTTATAGATTTCCTGTTTCCAGGAAAACACTCACCAATCAGCAGAATTTACAGACGAGAACTTGTGACGTCACAGGTGGAGTAATTTAGAAATTGCAAAACTTCAATCATGGAGCCGATAGTACAATACACATTTTTTCTTAGTTAGTCTATGAACAAACTTAAGAAAACCACTGAACTCCTTCATTATTTGTGATGGTTGTTTCATGTAAATCAAATGTTTGTCATTGTTGGTTCATTCTATATTGATGTGCTATTTGTTACTTTTAAATTATGATCTTGTTATACCATAATATAATTGTTGTACTATATTATTTGTCCTAACGCAACACACAACTTTAACCGCATGGTGTTGAGACTTGTGTCTAAATAAATGTAAATAAATGTAATAAATTACTAAATTTTATAAAATTACTGAAGATTTGAAAGGCTTTGATATTCTAATCAACATTAATTTAGTGATAAATATTTGTTTTAATTTTAGTATTTTTTTTTACAGGAAACAGGAAGAAAGTTTTTGTAAGAGGATAGGAGTGAAAAATATATTAAAAATATTAAATCTATACAGATAGTGTTTTTCTGGGTTATTATGCCGTGTTTGAGGCCGTGAAAACCTACGAACCTTTATTAAATCTATGTTTCGAATTTGTAGAAGATTAATTTTATTAAAGACACCATTGAAAGCTTACGAGGCAATAAGATTTTCACTGCTGGGTTTTTATCTGAAAACAAAGTGCTCAAAATAATAAATTCCAGAATTTATTTACGAGTCTGTATCAAAGTTTTAGCAGTATTTTTTCTGCACATACTTTGGAAATTATTCAATAATAGTATTATATTATTAAAATAATAGTCAATCACCATATAATCACTCATTAAAACGTTCTAAATTATTCAACACGTTTGAAAAACTTCAAATTAAAATGAACTACCTATACCCCTATGCGGTAACATAAATATAATATATGTATGTTTTTGTCACATTTTTATCTCTGTGTATAGAATTTGAGTCACTTTTAGAGCATTAAAATTAAAATAAAAATGCTTTTGGATGAGAGAAGTTTCTCGATTATACTATGAATAGAATAGATAAATCTTGAAAAAATCAAACACACTCCAACGAACAAAAATGCAAAATAAGACA
The DNA here is from genome assembly GCF_059751315.1 of Micrasema longulum. Taxonomy (NCBI): domain Eukaryota; kingdom Metazoa; phylum Arthropoda; class Insecta; order Trichoptera; family Brachycentridae; genus Micrasema; species Micrasema longulum. Next base: position 208,364 of record NW_028278424.1, read on the forward strand.
GAAGAATATGTATGTATTTATTTTAGTGAAAAAACATAAAAGTGATAACTCCGCCGACAGGCGGAGCTGGCATATGAATTAAAAACTGCTTTTCGACTCTGACTCTGTCAATTGGCAAAGTTGGCAGTGAACCTGTAAAGGAGCATGTGTAGCTCTGAAACCGGTCAGTGATTAAATAGGTGGGTAAAATAGTGCTTTCATTTTGATTATAATGAATAACTACAAAATTAGTGCTTGAAATATAAATTATGTATTTTTAAGTCAAATTCAAGATTGTTTTAATGTGACAAATACATCATTTGATACAAATTAGCAGTTTTTATGAACATATTCCTAACCTATTTTGAAAGCATTCTGTCGGGAATTATTTTAATAATCAAAAAAAATTAGGATAAATTAGAAGTATGTAATGCAGTATATAACAGTACTTTGAAACACCAAACTCTTTAATCAGTATTTATGATGGATTTATACAAATGGCATTAAAATTATTATTATAATCTGTTATAATATTATGAATATCAACTTTGAACATACATACTATCTTCTCTGAAACGCTTACCATATTAAACTATGAATTTATCAAATTTCCGCAGATAACTTAAAATTACACTCCAAACCTTTTTATCGTGTTATTAACATTAGCAGCAATACCAACAAATCCTACTCACTACCGTCCACGAGTAGTCTTTAGGACCCGCAAACCCCGGGCAATATGACCACCGACATTACCACCAGTGTCGGCAGATGGTAAATGAGCGAACAGCGAAAGTTCGGTGCTAAATAACGGGTCTCACACAGCTAAGGGAAGGGGCCCCTGCAAAAAGACCCATCAGAGAAAGCAAAGGGAAACCACTTTGACTGTTATTTCGCAGGATACCACTGTAAAAAAGTGATTGCGAATGTCAGGGATGCCTGATAGGGGGCACAAGAAACTTCTTCAGATCAGAGTATGTTTGATAACATTATAAAGTGAGTTTGAGTAATTTTGGTTTGGCCAAAGCTGTTAGTGGAAATCAGACAGTTTTAAACTTGGTGAATCAATCGCCTTTATTCTCAATAAATTTCATCATAATTTAATAGTCAATATACTGTTAATTAAATAACTGATGTTTATAATAAAAGAACACATTGGGTATTAAATTGATTAGATTCACTTAATTTAAAGAAAACTTCGTCGAGATGTAAACGGCAATCTCATTTTTATGTATATTTAAATTGTGAGTAGTAAAATAAAATAATTTGTTGGTGGTGAAAATTATGTATGTGTGTGGGTGGGAAAAGTGGTAAAAAATAAAACAAAATTATAAGCAAATGTGTTGTATTTAGTTTCATTTCAACTTACAGGAGTCAAAAATAATAGCTTGAATAAAAAATGTACGAAAATGATGACATACTAACAACATTAAATGCTTTGTCTATGAAAGAGTGCTAGAATGCAATATGCCAAAATATTCCAACATAAATTCTTATGTTGAGGGAATAAAATAAATGGTAAAAACAAAACAGAATATCGCAACAATAATTATTCTGTCAGTTAATAATTTAGAATTTTAAAATTTACGTACTTTACATCTAAAAAGAATATTTTAAAAGTGTAAAATTGCAGGCTATCAAAAAATAGTTTGTGCAGAATATAAATAGCTTTGTCCACAATTTTATAATAAATATATTGATTTGTACAGGACAAGCGTATGACGAAATCTAGCGTTTGTGAAATGGTTTCTATACACGGATTGTGACAAATCACCTCTGCTTAAATCTAGTATGAACGTTGTAGACACAATCGTAAAATTACACATTTGAAAACACATAAAAACAATTAATTATCGATATATATCTTTTATTATAATTCAAATTTATAAACAAACTTATTAAAATATCTCGTAATGAAAAGATTGATTTAGTCACGGATATTTTGGCGAAAGTTTTAACACATTCACACAAGCGAGAACTTTATTTCTACAAGAATAAATATTCTTAAACATTTTAACAATAATTTTTTTTCTTTCACGATAGGTTTACTAACATTTATTATTTCCACGCTAAATTATCTGAGTAAACAAATCAATCCTGTCATCGATAATAATAAAAATACTATACCAAAAAGACAAACGTATAGTGGCAGTACAAATTACGATAACGAAAGGTAATTATAATTACTTTAAAGAATTCAATATCTTCAAGTCGTTTTATAAAGTTGGGGGCGTTCCTTCCGAGGAAAAGATAAACCTACATGGGACAAGTGTTTGCTAGCTTGCGGGAAACATTAAATAATTTAAGAGTAAATAATTTATAGACATTTTCTCTATAATATATATCTTTTTTTTCCAATTTGGGATTTAATAATAACAGTAATTGCGAACGTTACGTACCTAAGTTAGAAACTTTCTAGTCAGGGTGGTAAACTGGTGATGGAATTTTAATTTACAAGATCCTTTCACTCCTTTTCAAAGTGTCAATAGATACAATTAGATCCGATAGAATTTTAGAGTACGATCAAACATTTACACGCCATCTCTGGGAGACGGCACTAAATATCTGTTGGCGTTAAGGGTAGCACATTTATCGTGAATCTTACATACTTGGTCCATCATATTTCAACATTCACCGGCGTTATTAACTCAAGATCAATGAATAAAAATGAAATAGACGTGAAATCTTTAATACACGGCATGTTGATATCCGCAAAGACTTATTATTAAGGTACATTTGAGATGTTGCTTGATATAAATATTGCTGTTATGAACTCGAACACATTTTGTCCAAAAGTCATACATCGCACGATGGGCCACTCAAATCCTGTATCGGGATGACATTTAACTAGAAAAACAAAAAAAACATTAGAATAACATTATTCCGAACCAAACAAATAGTTACTTCAAAGGTCTTAATGTATATAATAACTTGCTAATGACAGAATGCACCCGACTTCACATAAGGCGTTTTGGAAGTAACAATTATTACATTGATGGATACTACGCGTGTAAATTTATACTTAAAAATACATAAACATGTTACTTTTTCAACTATTGTGTTTTAAAAAAAAAATAATACACTTTCATACAGATTTGGTCATTCACAGTGCGACAAATTTTCTCACCACTTCCAACTGTTATTTGGTTGATAAACTTACTTCTTTTTTAATGTGAAGAAGGACCTCCTCTTCTGGTCCTCACGTTGCGGAGGTGGCAGGGTTTGGGCGCGACCTGAGCCTCCCCCGGCAGCAGCCGCCTGCCCCCCGAGGGCCCCCAGCCAGGAGCTGACTCCTGCGTCATCCGTGGCCTGCAGCAGGAACTCGCCCCCAGAAGCCAGCCTGTAATAAAAAAAAACATTGTTGCTATCGATCTCTTTTTATTTTCCCGACCATGTCACCAGAAATAAAAATTTATTGTTTTCTCAAATCTAGGGACAACTTTTTATAACAGTGTCCAGAATGTATAGATTAGTAGATTCTTTGTAATTTTTTTATTACAGTAGAACTTCAATTATCCGGATTAAGGAGTGTCAGACGTTGTCTTGATATGCAGAAATATGGATAATTGTATTAATCAATAAATTGTGTTGAAAGAAAACGTAAAATTTACTCTATGACCACTTTTTCATTACTTTTGAAATAATATGACGAATTGGAATTACATTAAAAACTTACTTAAACATGTCCAGCAAAGTTAAATGCTTTGACAAAGAAACTCGTTTACCAGCAGCGAGGTCCCACGTGCACTTGTAATCCGGATATTTGGCAATCCGGATTACTGGAGTTCAGATAAAACGGAGTTCTACTGTAGTCAATTCTTAGGTTTTTGGAAATTTAATGCAATGGAAAAAAATTAATATTGTCACTTCTGATCAATAATTATTATAAAATTAAGGATACTCACTTGATTCTGAACACATATTTCTTCTTGGTGTAGTCGGAAGCAACCTCGACTGTGGATCCCGCTAGGTCTAATGGGGGTTCTCCTCGGAAAGTTTGCTCGGGAGATGATTTGTAAGTCTTGCTATCCTTGTAGAACCACATCTTGTTATCCTTGGCTACAGAGTAGACCTTGTCCCATGACCTGAAACCATTTTTAGAATTAGATATTGAGATTCAACAATGTAATATTATTTTGACAGACTTAAACCAGCCAGTGAAAAGCCATCATTAAATTTATTTACAAAAAATCTATGGCATTATATGAGATTTCGATACCATAATATTAAGAGAATGTGAATAAATGTCTAGGTTTCCACAATATTTCCTTTAAATAAATATTTATAGATTATTGTTGACATACATACGAGAGCGGATTGATAATGAAGCTACCTAGAGCTAGGTGGCAGCACAAACACAAAAAAGATTTATTTTTTCCAAATTGCGATCTGTCAAACGGCAGCTGTTAAAATGTCAGCCTAATTCATCGATTAGTTTATTCGTTGTAGTTGTTTGAAGTAAACAACTTTTGTGTTTCTTGAAAAATGGAAAAAAGCGAATTTCGTGCAGTGATTAAACACTATTATTTGAAAGGGAAAACGGCGAAAGAGACAAAAGAAAAGCTCGATAAACATTACGGTGAGTCTGCTCCGTCAGATTACATGGTAAAATATTGGATTGCTGAATTTAAACGCGGCCAAACAAGCACTGCAACAATACCATCAACAGGAAGGCCAAAAGAGGTGGTTACTAAAGAAAATATTAAGAAAATCCTCAATATAATTATTAAGAACGATCGCCGAGTGAAGCTGCGTGAGATTGTTGAAATAGTAAATATCTCATATGAATGTGTGTTCAACATTTTGCATGAACATTTGCATATGAAAAAGGCAGTGAAATCAGCTGGCAAGGTTATGGCCACTGTATTTTGGGATGCACTCGGAATATTGCTCATCGGTTATCTTGAAAAAGGATCCACAACCACAGGAAAATATTATCGCGCATTATTGGATCAATTGAATGATGCAATCAAAGAAAAACGACCACATTTAATGAAGAAAAGTGCTCTTTCTTCAAGACAATGCACCGGTTCACACAGCATTCGATACGATGCTAAAATTACGTGAAATACACTTTGAATTGGTGATCATCCACCTTATAGTCTAGATTTAGCTCCTAGTGACTTTTTCCTGTTTCCAAACCTCAAAAAATGGCTTGCAGGAAAAAGATTCAGCTCAAACTAAGAAGTGATTACCGAAACTAACGTGTATTTTGAGAGGTTCCCGAAATCGTATTATTCAGATGGTATAAAAAAATTGGAATATCGTCTTACTAAGTGTGTCGAAGTAAAAGGAGACTATGTTGAGAAATAAATGGTTTTTGAAAAAAAAAAGTTTTTTTCCTACTTAGGTAGTTTCATTTTCAATCCGCCCTCGTATTTTAATAACATTTTATTAGGAGCAGTACTTAGCCAGCCAGGTACATTTTACCAGATATGCATAATTTTCAAACACAAACGTATTACTATATGTTATTAAATATTGGTATAAATATAATCACTTACCGTAAGTATTTGTAAATAATCACTTGCGGTAAGTGGTTATTTACAAATATTTAATAACATTCAGTAAAATGTTTGACCACAAAGTTATTGCCCTAAATATTAATAATACAAATGTATTATTTACATTTTAATCTTATATCACAGGTAATTAATTGAAGACGAGAGATTTTAGAAGTTTACATTTGTTTTAAAAAACACTTTAAGATTTAATTGTGAACAATGCCTTTTGTTAATCAAATGGATATTTACTAAACCAAATAAAGTTTACCTGTTTGTTGCTCTCTTAACATTCGATTCCCATTCATGTTTCCTCACCAAGGTTCCTTCAATGACCTCGTCATCACTTCCCGGACTCTGTCCTTCTAAAATACAACATGTTCATTAATACACATTCAATATTTTTAATAAGAAATACATACAATAATATCGACAATAAAACAGCGATGATTTGGTTTGGCTTGGGGAAAACATTATTCGTCACATTGGTGATTATTTAACATGAACAATTTGACACATTATGTTTTTGAAAAAAATATTTTCATAAAATAAAAAATAGTAATATGTGGCGGGTCGACAACGACGGCACGAGCCGAACATTGCCGAACGCCGACGTAGAGCGTACGAACGGGCCAAACCGGCTTCGAGAAAACTACCGGATTCCGACCTCACCGCACGCGTCTTCGAGGCACAAAATTACCGCCAATTTAGATTTACCAACTTCATTTTATTTTGCCTAATATAGTTATTAGAATCCTTCTTTCAATGTGTTAGCTTCAGTAGTTTAGTTTCGTGAATAAATCTTTGTGTAAAACGTAAGTACCCTGTTTTACTTGCTCTCATTCTGTGCACCCACATAACTTTGTACATCACAAAATTAGGCCACCAACTAGGTGCCTACATAAAGGTGGTAACAACACGACTAAAAGTGGTATACCCCGACGTTTGAACACGAAAACACAACATTAAACAATCAATCACGGTGACCCCATTCAAATTCCATAAAAATTGCGCAAAATTTCAGACAGAAATATCTTCGCTTGACAAAATTGTACAACAATTACTTTTTTTCGGTCGGTACATGAAAAATTTAAAATTTCATTTTTAATTTGATTGCACTTTTAATTTATTTGTAATTAATCAAGGTTAATCTATTTCAAGGTTAACTTATTGTAAGGTTAATTAATTTAGTATAATAGAATTATATTATAATAATTATAATATATAATAGAATTAGATTTTTCAAAGACCGAGCGAATCGAGTGAATTTTTCTGTCGGTAACAATCTTCAATGTAAATGTAACTAATGTAAATGTAATTAATGTAACTAGTGAATTGATTAAACTGTGATTAATTTCTTAACAATATTACTCGGCCGGGATTAATTCAAACAGGGGATTCATAATTTAACTAAAATTATTATAAACAAACATAATATAATACGTTCGAGCGACTCGCTCACCAAAAATCGCACGCCGAGTAATACATTCCTACAACACATATAAATTTTATTTTTTTTTATTTTTCTTGAGTCGAACACACAAACAATTCACACGAACATTTACATAGGGTGCCAGATTGAGTAGAGGTACTTACAGGGTACCGGAAAATAATTGTTATTTATAGTTCTTAAATTTTGTTTTTTTTTTTTTTTTTTTCAAAAATCCGGTACATAATTATTTTTGACAAATATTATATGGCGAGACAAGCGTGACGTAGGCATCCGAAAGTTTTCTCCTTGTGAACGCACTGCGGGAGTAAGTTTTTTTTTTACCAGCGAAATCTATCGGAAATATTTTTCAGCTGGCGCAGTCGTTCACAATACTTGCAATTTGTAAAATTTTATTTTTGTAAACAACTTGAAACTATCAAACAAACAGATATTCGGGCGGCTAAGCCGACGAATGTTTAACTTAGTACGTGGACATTAGTATCCATACTTTTTTTCTATATACATTATATTGTGTGACTGTACTATATATGTTTATATTTTTAACCTAGGCTATGCATGTTATTATGTGTTACAGATTTGAAGTTTTACCATAAACATTTTTAAACTTGATATATTGTACAACGGACAATCAAAAGGAATATTAATATTGAGGGGACCACTCAGGCTTGGAGAATACAAATACCTAATAGTTGGAAAATGTGTTCCGCCGTATGGTAAAATAATTATTTAAATTTTCTGTTTTTAATTTTCTTTTCTATAACTTGCACAGTACATACATAACAAATAGTGACTCTGACATTTAAAAAATAAATATTTTTGTTTGAAATTTAAATTTAAATTTAAATTTAAATCTAATAATTTAAACTTAACTTTTTAATACAACTACACTCATTATTGAATACTTTTATTTCAATATTTTAACTTATACTGTAATCATTATTACATACATTTTTCTGAATTTTTTTTTTAAAAAACGAATATTTTTAAACTGTAAACAATGGCTAACAAGGACAACACTGACTTGACAAATATCAACACAGCAAACAACATGTTCCACACGGATAGGATTAGCGTTAAACTACCACAGCTATGGGTGAACAACATCGAACTTTGGTTTAAACAGATAGAAGCACAATTCGAGTTGGCAAACATAGTTTCAGAAGACGCACGTTATAGTCACTTAGTGTCAAAACTTGAACAAGCGCACATAGAACAAGTTTCAGATATTTTACTCATGGAACCGAACCGAGCAAAATATACGAGGCTGAAGGAAGCTATAATCCAACGCATGGGCTGTCCACAGGACAGAAGGAGAGAAAAACTGTTTTCTTCCTTACAGCTTGGGGATCGAAACCCATCCAGCCTACTTAGAGAGATGCGGACGCTAGCAATAGGTTTACAAATAGACGAAACGACGTTGCAATACTTGTGGATACAACAACTGCCCAAGACGATCCAAGCGCATTTAGCCATAAGCGAAGATGACTGGGATAGGCAAGCGACGATAGCAGATCGCCTAATACAGGTGTACACACAGGATAATGTAGCGGTAGTAGGTACCAACAATAAAAATAACATTTGTAGTTTAGAACAGTCCGTACAAGCTCTAACCCATAAGGTAGAGAGTTTATTTCACACAATCAACAAACAGCATAGTCACAACAACAATAACAATAGATTCAAACACACAACAAGTAACAGCAGTAACAATTTCAATAACAACAAATACAACAACAATTTCAACAAAACAAGCTATAGGGCCAACGGAAATAACAAGAAAACTATTCTTTGTTACTTCCACACAAAATTTGGCGATCAAGCTAAGAAATGCGTCACACCATGTGAATTTAAACCGCATCTAGCTTCAAAAAACTAGATGGTCGAATCATAGCGGAGGCGGCTGATTCAACCAACACAACACGTCTCTTTGTTAAAGATCGTGATACCGGTGTGTCATACCTCGTTGACTCCGGATCGGAAATATCATTAATTCCTAGATCTTTACACAAACGCCATGGAGAAAAGTCTAAGCTAATTCTCTATGCAGCGAACGGGACTACGATCCAGAATTTCGGAGTTACCACGGTAACACTGAATCTGGGATGTAAACAAATGTTTACATGGAAGTTTATAATAGCGGATACGACACGCCCTATTATAGGAGCAGATTTTCTCCACAACTTCCACCTGTTAGTAGATGTTAGGAACAAACGGTTAGTAGACAATACAAACGGCAAGATAGTCAGAGCATTTGACATCTCCACAAACAACAACATAACATGTTCCATATCATTAACAGACAAAACCAACATTTACCACTCACTCATATTGAAGTATCCACAACTAGTAGATATCAATAAACCATACGCAGGGCTGGATAAACACAACACAATCCACCATATAGATACCCGTGGCAAACCCGTTATGTGTAAGACTCGTCGGCTGTCCCCAGAACTACTGAGGCAGGCGAAGCAAGAGGTCGATCACATGGTGGCTCAAGGTATTTGTAGACCCTCCAAGAGTGAGTGGGCCTCTCCATTGCATATGGTGAAGAAGAGCGATGGTACTTATCGCCCTTGTGGCGATTACCGTAGCTTAAACGCACAGACGGTACCTGATCGTTATTCCTTGCCACATATCCACGATATATGCAATGACTTATTTAACTGTAAAATTTTTTCCAAAATTGACTTACAACGAGCATATCACCAAATTCCAATTAATGAAACTGACATTAAAAAGACAGCTATAACCACACCATTCGGGTTATTTGAATTTGTAAGAATGCCATTCGGACTATCATGCGCTGCACAAACATTCCAACGTCACATCAACGAAGTCACAAGAGGTCTAGAAGGAGTACACGCATATATCGACGATATATTGATCGCTTCACCAGACGAAGAAACACATGTGGAACACTTAAAAGCTTTGTTCCAGCGACTTCAAGATCATGGAATGGTGGTAAACCCATCTAAATGCGAGTTTGCCAAGAAAACACTGTTATTTCTTGGTTATGAAATTTCGGCTGAAGGCATCGGACCCTCGCCAACAAAAGTGGAAGCCATCACGAACCTCAACAAGCCAGAAACCATTAAGCAGTTGAGAAGATTCTTGGCCATGGGAAACTTCTACCGAAGATTCATACCACGAGCAGCACACAAATTGATACGACTACACGATTACCTCAAGGGAGCAAAAAAGAATGACAACAGAAAAGTAGAGTGGAACGAAGTCACTACACACGATTTCGAAGAGGTCAAGAACTCGCTGATCAACGCCACTAAGCTTAGCTACCCAGAGGAAAGCAGCAAGATGTCAGTGTGGACAGACGCCTCAGATTACGCAATCGGAGGCGTGCTACAACAAACCACAGACGGCATCAACTACAAACCGATAAGTTTCTTCTCAAAAAAGTTGAACAAGGCTCAGTGTTCATATAGTACGTACGACAGGGAACTACTAGCCATTTTTGAGACTGTAAGGTACTTTCAACATTATCTGGAGGGCAGAGAATTCTGTATATACACGGACCATAAACCACTACAATTCGTGTTTAGAAGGAAAAGTCACGACAAAGAAAGCCCCAGACAACTCAGATATCTAGACTACATCTCACAGTTCAGCACGGACATCAAATACATAAAAGGAGAAGACAACGTCGTCGCCGATACCTTATCAAGAATCGACATGATCGAACAAGAGGCAAACATATCGTTCGAAAAGATCCATAAAGAACAAAGGCAGGACAACGAACTACTCGCACTCTTGGACGACAAGAACACTGCTCTGAACCTGATCAAAACCAACATGCAGGGACAAGAAATCGCCTTCGATCTCAACAAAGGCAACATGCGACCGTACATCCCAAAAACGCTACAGAGATCTTTCTTCAACCAAGTGCATAACCTCAACCATGCAGGAGCCGACGCCACGACCAAGACCATCAGTCAAAGAGGCGTCTGGAAAAATATGAAAGCAGACTGCGCAGCTTGGACGAAGGCCTGCATACCCTGTCAGAAGAGCAAAGTCAACAAACACACGAGGACACCGATCATCAAGATCGACATGCCGAGACAGAAATTCTGCGTGGTCCATGTCGACCTCATCGGACCTTTTCCACCATCAGAGGGACTGAGGTACTGCCTCACATGTATCGACCGATACACTCGATGGGCGGAAGTAATCCCTATCGCAGATATCCAGACCCACACAATCATCAGAGCCATCTGGGACAACTGGATTGCGAGATACGGCGTACCGGAGAAAATTATAACTGATCAGGGTAGGCAATTCATGTCTACGGACTTTAACTTGTTTTGTTCCAGATCAGGCATAGCACACTCCAACACGACGCCTTACCATCCACAAAGTAATGGCATGATCGAGCGATTTCATAGAACGCTGAAGACGGCCATTAAAGCTCACCACCCTGTTCCGTGGACAAAATCGATCAGCACCATACTACTCGGACTGAGGGCCACACTGCGCACGAATGCAGAGCACTCAGTAGCAGAGATGCGGTATGGGTGCAAACTAAAGTTACCAGCAGACATCCTGGAGCAGACGAACGACTACATTGACCCGGACTCCTACACTAGGCAACTGGTAAATTTCATGCAAAACGTCAAACCAAGGCCAGTCGAGCACCACAATAAAGGTAACGTTTTCATCCACCCGGAACTAAAGAGAGCCACACACTTGTTTCTGAGGGACGACAGAGTGTACAAACCCCTGATGCCGAACTACAAGGGGCCCTACAAGGTCATCACCAGGGCGGAAAAGACGGTAACACTGGACGTGGATGGCGAACATAAAAAGGTTTCGCTGGACAGGTGCAAGCCGGCGTTCCAGACAGCGGAAGAACGAGCCAGTCCAGCAGAAACGGAAACACCAACAGAACAACCGGCATACACAACGCGTAGCGGCAGGAGGGTGATACAGCGTCAGTTTTGAAAAACAGATTTCAAAACTTGGAAGGGGGCTGTGTGGCGGGTCGACAACGACGGCACGAGCCGAACATTGCCGAACGCCGACGTAGAGCGTACGAACGGGCCAAACCGGCTTCGAGAAAACTACCGGATTCCGACCTCACCGCACGCGTCTTCGAGGCACAAAATTACCGCCAATTTAGATTTACCAACTTCATTTTATTTTGCCTAATATAGTTATTAGAATCCTTCTTTCAATGTGTTAGCTTCAGTAGTTTAGTTTCGTGAATAAATCTTTGTGTAAAACGTAAGTACCCTGTTTTACTTGCTCTCATTCTGTGCACCCACATAACTTTGTACATCACAAAATTAGGCCACCAACTAGGTGCCTACATAAAGGTGGTAACAACACGACTAAAAATACATAAAGCTGAAAACATGTTTATGGTTAAAAAACGGTTTATTTATGAATAACAATGATGATTTATTTACAAATATTATGGTTAGTAAAGCTAAAAATACCAATTTATTAGTTTTATTTGATAAAATCAGAAATGAGAGGTATTTTAATTCAAACCATTATAATTCACAAAATACAATAATAATTTTCAACACGCGTGTATTTCAATTAACCTCAAAACTATCTCTCGATTTCATCAAATAATTTTTGTTAAACACATGCAATAGAAAATTTTTAAATAAGGACAGAGAAGACACACATTAAATAGAATAAAATATTTTTTACTTACCCTCTGCTAATTTAATTATTAATCAACAATATTTTGAGTTTGTCCAAATTTTTGTAGACAAGGACTGGATTCAACTCCCTGGGGGAGTTGAATCGCCCTAAATTACCTGGTCCATGAAGAAGTATAGAAATTGAAAAAATAATATTTTCAGGCGTTGCCTTAAATATTTTAATACTCTACTATATGCCAAAAGTTTACCTTGTTTGCCTATTTAGCATCATTAATGTGTTTAGGTATTTTATTTTGACTGATATTACAAATATTTGTTCATAATTGATTTATACAATACATTTCAAATAAAGCAATTAAAATAACTAGGTTTTAAAGTTAATGGTATTTTTTTTTTTTTATGTTAAACACTGAGTGACAGAGAAAAGAGTTAGTGTGTTAAATTGAGTTTAAAAGAAAATATTAATTGTATCATTAAGGATATAATATAATTATTTGATGACAAGTCATCATACCAAAGAACAAGAGTCTATAGTTTTGTTATTTTGTGAAAACGAAATGAATCATCATTGGTTAAGTGTGAAAGTTGAGAAAGTATAGTTGGTGCAGACGAGTTATATTGTGTGGTATCCCAATATTGTGGTGCTGGAAGGTATCCAAGCCCAGGTTAGTCCACATCCTCGGTGTAAATTGACTCAGCAACCACGTTTGATTTGTTTTGCCTTTGAAAGTTATTGACATTATCCATGTGAAAAAATTAAAAAAATGGTAGTAACCTTTGTAGGAAGAAAAATACTCAGTAAAAAAAACAGAGAACAAGAAATCTGCATTTTTATTTATTTAAGGAGTTAAAATTGAATAAATTATTTTTATAAAAGTTATAAATTGAAACACATCATATACAGTAAAACCCCTAAATTACGTTTTTTAAGGGACTACCAAAAAAATGTAGATGTAGGGTAGTGAAAAAATGAATTATGCAAATTTTTTTTTTATTAAAAAATTTATGCAGGAATGTTTTAACCATTTTTTTTATTGCAACTTTTTAAATATTATATTCATAAATAATAAATATCTATAAAACACAATAAACTGTTTGCAAAATTACAATAAAAAAAACACGAAAATGGCAACAATAATTTTGATTATCGATTTGACTTACCAACAAGTTGGTATAATGATAGAGACTAACTTCAGACTCTTGTGCTGTCAGGTTTCAGTGGGGATTGCATTTTTTCCGACCAACGAGTTGGTATAATGATTAGAGACTAACTTCAGACTCTCGAGTTGTCAAAAACATGAAAATGTTTGCTATCCACATTAAACTGTCTTTAAAATTGCAAATTTCTATCAAAAAGTTGCTATAATTATAGAAACTAACTTCACTCTTGAGCTGTCAGTTTTCAGTCCAAATTGCAAACTCCGACGTTAATCGCGGTAAAAAAAATGTAAAACTGGGTTTTCAATGTACTAAAAATTTCAAAATTCAATGGGATAAAAAAATAAGTAATACGAAAATTTTATCACCTTTTTTTGTTCTATACTTTTTAAATATTAAACTTAAAAGCCAAACTAAATCATTAAACATATTTTTGAAAATGCGCCTGATGTTACACATCAATTATTTCAGTTTGATGTTTTTGCATAACACCCATCCATCTAAGGATGATTGGTGAAAATATTTCTAAGAAAAATGTAGATTTCTTTACTTTTTAATAAAACTACAGCGATTTCTTTTTTCTCTCAAAAACTTACTCTCGTAGACTTGATAAAAACAATTCAATTATGTGTATTACAAATCGACGAGTTGTCCAAAAGCACATTATTTAAAAGGAGGTTTAGTCGACAAAGATATCAAGGATATTCCTAATATAATAAGTGTAATTTACAGATATTTCAAAGGAGATTAAAAAAATTGAATCAAAGAATACAGGGGCTATTTTTTCACAGGGAGTTTTAAGTCAACAATATTCTCTAGCACCACAAATTTCTGGTTGGCCGAGCTACCTGAGGTGTCATCATCGCTATGTGAACCTTCAGCCGCCGCTTGCTTCTTGCTCCTCCAGCGGAAACTCCTGAATGGAGACTTACTCCTGGATCGGCTCTTGATCTTGGTGCCTGACGACGAGGGAGTTGTGGCTCTCATTGTGTCCTTAGTCGGAGTGCTCTCGGACAATGCTGAGTTGGAACCACAAAAACCATAATCACGTCACAACACAAAATGCAGAAATTACGACACACAAAAGCATGACAAAAATGGAACACATTAAAGCCACAGTAATCCATCATTTTGACGAGTCATTATTTTTTAAATAGCATGAAGATTAGCTATTTTCTAATATACTATACAAATACTTAAATTTTGTAGTCATTTTCCATTATTCATAAATATTAAAAATATAAAAATCATTCTCCCCTGCACATGAAAATATAACAAGGGCAAGAAATAATATTATTGTCAATATTCCTCCCTTCAACGCAAAATTTGGTCAAAGGTGTAAGGATTATTTTCTGCCAAATTTTTAATATGCTTCCTCATAAAATTAAATTAACTGATAACAAACTATATTTAAAAAATTCATCAAAATCTGGATGAAGCAATTTAGGATAGAAGAAACAAAAAAAATATTCGACATGACATGTGAAACATGCTAATAAAATTTTGAACACTGTACAGTAGAGTGGGCCGATGATGTATTAAGTTTTTTATTTTATTAGACATGAAAGTGAAAGGGGTCTAAAAAGTTGCATTTTGGATCACATTGAATGTGAAAATTATTTAAAAAAATATTCCACACTACTTTTGGCCCTCAACCGAGGTTTGAAGATTATCACTGTCTGAACATTTTGTTAATTATCTATATTGATAAAAATGATTTTTTTTAGTAAATATATAACTTAATCACATTACAAATTCGAACACGATTTAAAACTACCGAAATGCAAAAAGTTTACACTCCGCGCAACTGATTCCATCGAGCGCCTGGCGAATATTGACGAAAACAATGGCTCATTAAAACAATGTTACTAATTTATTACAAAACAAAGTGCAACTCACGCCCTTAGATGATCATTAAATAAGGTTTAATGCACATTATAAATTTTGATTGGACTGCTTTTCTTACTTAAATACAAAACGACAGCCGGTTTAGTGCAAAAAATCGACCTTTTAAAAACTTAAAGCTCTGGTTGAGGGCCAAAAGTAGTATCAAATATTTTTTTTGATATTTTTTGCATTGCAAGTAATCCAAAAGGCAACTATTTAGACCCCTTTCATTTCAAAATTCGTAAAAAAAAATATCGGCCCACCCTACTGTACAGTCTTCCTTAGAACAGATTTCCCTAGTAATAAACTAATTGTGTATAATTTTTTTTTTTTTGTACAATTATATTTATAAAACTGTGTAAGAATATGGGAATCATTTGTTAAGCTGAGACCAGTTTTGAAACCCTTGTGGCGTAATGAAGTCTAGACGTCATAAGTGAACAAATTGTGTTCTCAAACTGATCAACATGAGGGAAGATATTATAATGGTTAAATCTATTTTTATAGCAATATTTTATTTTCAAACAAATTTAAAATGGCTTACTGTTTGATTTTTAAAGATACAAATTTACTGAAGCTAAACAGGAATATACTTATTTTCATCAGACAGAAAAAAGGATTAATGTGGCATTTACAGTGATAAAAATTAACATGCAACATATATAAAGCATTTACCGAGATAATGACTTTTGGATTGTCATTTTCTCTTTTTGTCCGTTAAGACAAAATAACAACATGCACACAAGAAAAATATCAGAGAATCAGACACATAAATACCTGAGAAATAACCACACCCCCCGACAAATACCAGAAATTTTTAAAGTTTAAAAATAATTTTCCAATTCCGCTACCAAAACCTACAAAAGTTTGTTGTGAAAATTGATGGTACATATTATTACTACATTGGGTATATTATTTTTTATAACTTTCCTGATGATATTTAACCAGAATGGTTAACCGATCATATCCAGATAGTGTTTAAAAAATTTGTCCAATTTTTTAGTGTAAAGAATCTGAATCTATCAAATGATTTTTTTAAATAAATATACTATTTAGCTAAGCCAAAACAATATTTCAAAAATCTTTTTGTATTTCTAAGTGGAAGAAACAAGTTTCACCACACAGTTAAATGTCTCATTAAACATCCCCATTGGTACTTGAAAGTACAGATCTTATAAACTTACCTTGAATTGCAAGTATATAAATATACTGAAATCAAATTCTGTAATGGGGAAGTCCATAGAACGGACGGACAGTTTTGTCTGCATAGAACCCTAACTATATTTAACTACTTTCTATATAAAAAATAGAACACTATTTATGTCAAAATATTTATATAATATTCATCAACACATAAGTAGGGTAAATATATACTCACTGGATGCCCTTACAGCACCTTGAGCCCGGGAGGTCGGTTCACTCAGTCTCTTACTGGCCGCCGTAGCTGATTGGCGGGAGCCCTCAACCATAACTGTGCATGCGAATCGTCAGCCATTTTGTTAAACATCCAACGTGCAAGATGCACAACTCGTTCATTTTGTGAAACCGCCATTTATTCAACAACGATAATTCAAAGAATTACGTTACAGTATTTTTAATACGTCTAAATATTCATAGATAAAACTGGATTTACCCTTGAGGGGTATACATTAAAAATTAATATTATACATAAAAAGATATATCAACAAAAAAACAGATCATTGGCTTTATTCCACACTTATTTGAATGCGGCCATTTTTAAACACTGTGATATTTTAACTACTGTATTAGCCTGAATATAACGCGGCCTCGAATATAATGCAACTTATGTATTTAAAGCAGGAATGAGAGGAAGTAAAAAACATTGCGTAATGTTAGGGCTAATTTGGTATTTTCTTTATGACAATCGAGATATTGTTGGAAAAATTTAACGGAATTTAAAACTTTTATAAATATACCTTTATGGTTATGACACACCAGTTTTAAAAGGTGAAAAGAAAAACAAAAAAAACTCAAAAATGAAAAAAAAAAACATGGTTTTAAGACATGTTATCTAAGATATTAGGTACTCCTGGAAATTCTGTTTTTTTTATATAATGAATCAGAAGTATTTACATTGATCAAAAGTTAATTAGATTAACTAAGTTTTAAAAAAAGGTAATATATTTATACATTCAATTTTGGACTGAATATAATCACAGAGCATAGTCTTCACTTGAATCAGCTTATAACAGGTCAAGAGCCATTTAAGTACCTCAATTTCCATACTGCCTTCTCAAAATATCTGTCTTTTTGTTAAGATATTAATTATGTAACAGTAATCAATAAAGCATTGACTAAATATTAAAATATAAAATTGAATCAAAAAACGGTCTCACAAAATTCACAAGAATAACATTTGTTCAAATACTGAGATTTTGTAAAATCATTTAATAAGATCATGGTTAACCATATTCTATTTACCTTTGCAAAAAAATGATAAAATATTATTAGCTTCTGTTAATATTTCAGGCATTGTGAGATAATATTGTAATTTTGATAATTTGACTGGTAAGAAAAAGTAAAACCTATGTAAATATTGTTAAAAATAATATATTTAGGATTTAAACATGAAATTCTTATTTTGAAAATCAAATAAATAAAAAACACAAAATTTCAATTATGTTCCTGCTTAAAAATAAATGTTTCAAATGTATATATAGTCTACACTTTCTTTGTGTTTTTTTAAATATTTTTATTCTAAATGTTTAAATGATTTTCTCAGCATGTGAACAAAAGTAAAAATTAAAATAATTTCATGCAATCTATAAAAAATAAACTACACTTCAAATTGTTAGAAAATCTGAAAGAAATAAATTAAACTTTTCATTAAATATAAAAATATCAACATTTTTAACACAAAATTTGCTATTTTAAAAAATTTGTAACCAAAATATTTATTTTACGTAAGCAAATAATGATATAGTATTTTCTATGATACTATTATTCAAACATATAAATTTTCGCTACACCTGTAAATATGAAAAAGATAAAAAACACAATAAAAATTGTTCATGAATCATTTTATAATATATTTTATTACATTATCGATTATTAATGCTTCCAAATATACTTTATAAGTTGAGTGAAAAACATGAATAAAGAGAAAAAAATAATATCAATCCTTCCCAGTATAGGTTATCATAATAAAGATGACTAACATCAAATTTGTATGGAATGTTTAAAATATTTATAGAATTACAAAAAAAAAAAAAAAGTGAGTTATAAAATAAATATATTATAAAATTATAAAAATATGTGTTTGTTTACTGTATATATTTTGATGTAATTTGTTTGTGTTAAAATTTAAATATTCAAACTAGACATACCAGGATACCAAAACGATAACACTAATCCATATTATATAAAGCTTACCTTCACATACACCGTCCTTAACCATGGGCCTTTTAAATATTATAGTTAATTTTTAACAAGAATTTTACAAATAGCAGCCATCACAAAGAAAATAAATGGTAGTTAGAAAACGGGGGAATAAGGAAGTTGAAAATCTACATTTACATTTTACATGAATGGAATTTAACAATACTAAAATACAAATTGCAACAGGAAAGTGATTTTAAGTTAAAAGAAGACATTTTCTTCTATTTTAATGAAATAAATAGATAAAATATTTATTTGAAGCGCTAACTTTGTGGTTTGCATTATAATTAAACTAAAAAAACGTTGTTTTAATTTTTTAATCTTATTACTGACCAGTTTTGAAGCAACACGAGCTCCTCCTGTCTAATTTTAGATTCATCAAATTTCAGCCCCCTCACCCCACACTCTATACCCGCTCGGGCACAAGATACTACCAAAAAACTTGATTTATTGCCTTCATATATATTAGACTTACACTTTTAAAAGTATAAAATAGGATGGATAATATTAAATTCTCCATTATACTGCTGTCATGGCGGCCTCCGTGGTGTAGTTGTCAAGACGCTTGACTCACGCACGGAAGGTTCCGGGTTCGATTCCCCGTGAGAACACAAAAATTCAAATGTGATTTTCTCAAGCCTGGGTGTACTGTGATGTGATTTACCACTGTAATTGGGCCTCCTGGCCTGTTGTGGTGCAAAAATAAAAAATAAAATAAAATAAGAAAGAAGGACGTTTCTACATAAAACAAAAACGGAGAAAATAAATATTTTGTAACTCTGAAATTGAAAAATTCGCTGTGAGAAAAATACTACGAAAATTAAGTATATTATTATGCGACATTATGTATTACGGTTTGCCCTAACAGAATATATATATTAATTTTAATAAATTTTACGTTATATATTTAAAAACTAACATTTTCGTTTTCTTTTTAGTAAAAAAATACAAGAAAATGTGTTATACTGCAATGAAAAGACGTTTCTGGCTAGAAACGCCCTTTTTATTTTGTGATTAAGTAAATGTCTTTCTTTCTTAGTGTTAATATGCCAATAGATTCTACTTAACTAAGTAAAATAGACGTTACTGGCCATTTACTGCTTTTCAAACTAGTAACGCTGACCCAATAATCAATTAACTTCTAAATTACCAGCAGATTTTAAATTTAATTGAATACGAGTAGGTACATTCATTTCAGATGTTTTTAAAAATGGAATAGAAGAAAAAATAAGTATTTTAATCAGTCTTTTATAATTATGTAAGTCAGAACAGCCTTTTATATTTAGTAATCTTCAAGACTTTTTTCAGTTAAGTCTTATTTATTAGTGAAAATAATAGAGTTGTGGTTATTTTAGGAAGATAATTCAAGTACCAGTAGATGCATAGTTTTTCCTGATTCTGAATATGTATTTAACTAATTTTCGAAAAAAAATGTAAGATGCGTTCATCTTTCTTATGACGGCAGTATACCTCGATAAAGGACCATCTCTTACTTCAAAACTGGTCAGTAATGAAAAAAAGGTGGTTCATAACAAAGTGTTTTTATGTTTATTTGAAGTGAGAATACATCTTTGAGTTTTAGTTTTGTTCAGCAGTAAGTAACATACATTTTAGTTGAATTTTAACTAGACATTATTTCCTGGATTAGATTAGATTAGATTAGATGAAAGTAAAAGTTTTTTTTAATATCACAATAACACGGTTTATAAAAATAAATATTTATGTAGTATTTTTACATACATATTGTAATTAATGATGCTGTAAAGGTGTGAAAATAATTATTTACGTGTAAAAACGGATAGGAAGGGGAACAAAAGCCGATACAGTAGAGGAAAAGCAGAAGAAAAATGTTTTCTTATTTTAATCGAGCCAAGTAAAACCAAACCATCACCACTGTTTTACACATTAACATATATTATGTAATTTAAACAAAAAATACATGGATCATATAATTATGTAACACATCAAGAATTAAATATTGCCAAGTGCGTAATCTAGAATTTATTACTGATAAACTGTTTAGCGAAAATTAATACAACTACAAAATGGTTTATGCTACATATTATATACATACTTGTGTGAACGAGTAAAATATGTAGATAATTCACTTCGAAAATAAATTTATTATAATGTACTTCTAAACAAAATCGAATGATTTAAAAAAATTGTTTTTCTTTTTTGATGATGGGTGAATTGAAAAGTGCAATGAATGTTCAAGTACTAGAAATGTCTCAAGCGTGCCTTGCATATCCCATTACCTGGCTGAGAATGTGGACGTTCCTGAGACTTCTCAGTGGTTTTAGTTGAACTCCTTCTTATAACTACTTTAAACGTTATGTTGTGTCCATAGATAGCATAGAAGGCAGCGTGGAACAGATAACACAAACAGAGCCGGTGTAATTATTCATCCACTGTGACAAACTATGTAATAAACCATTCAATCGGCAGAACGTATCCGCAATATGCAAGCTGTTGTAGAGTTCACAGGCAGAGAAAGCAACCACACCACATGTCGTGTATTGATCATTTGTTGTATATTGCTGATAGTTGAATGAGCAGTGAGCGCATAATTTGATATATGTATTCAGTGGGCAAATATTGTGTGAGTAAATATATTATACTGTTTGAAAGCTAAGCTTATCATGTGCTAAATTCATTAAAAATGGTATATTTTAAAATGTATACCAGTGAAGTGTAAATTCTGTGGGTAATATTTTGGATATAAATTATTCCATTTTGTGTGTGCACATCTACCATTGGAAAAAACCTTTTTATTTCATAAATAATTCAAATGTGATAAATATTACATTAATAATATGATAGCATTGTAAAGTCTTTTATTCAATTTTAATGATTATATAAGTTTTTAAAAATTCATTCTTTATAATTTATTCTAAATTCCACAGTAGAAGGCTTTGCATAATTTCCACGATTATTTGTATTTTTCTTTCATAAATGCATAGAAAAATAACGTCAAATTAATATATCCATGTAAATTTCACAGCATAAACAAGGAGTATTTTGTTTTTTCATTCCCAATTACAAACTACAAGTAGATACATCTACGGAGTCATTGCAGGAATTGAATTGAAATAGATTTTTACATTAATGTATTTTTATACTCAAGCCATGGGATAAATCAGGTGTAATATAATTAGTTATACATAACATAGGTTACAGACTTGAAACAAAGATTTTATTTTCCATCAAGTTGGGACACGTATATTAAGTCGTATTTTTATTTTAAATAACCGTAATAAAATAAAATGTCAGGTTTAGACAAAACACTGGATTTCTGTATTTTTTTTCTTTCATCACTGAGCCTATATGAACTGCCATAAAACCACAGGCATTATCTATCTTTTTTTCTATTCCGGAAGTTAATTTGTTTAAAGTGTCGACGTATGTGTCCGTCATTACCTTGGGCATCGTGAGGGGCGTCCGTGGTGTCGGCCTTCTCGGGCCGGGTCTCCCCCCCGCCGTCTCTCCTCCTCCTGCTTCTCCCTCTCGGCGGCCTCGGCCAGCTCTGCCAGACGAGCTCTCTCCGCTTCCTCATCGGCTTCCTGCCTTCTCTTCATCTCCTTCAGCTCAAACTGGATAAGAAAAATACAGATGAGAAATGAAATGGAAATACAGTAGGATTCAAAATACATATTTATTTATTATCTTAAAAAGTACTCACACATAAAAATGTGAATGCATAATAAGATTATATTTATATTGTTTATAAACTGTTAAACACATATTGCACATTTGATAAAATATAGTCATAACTGAAAAAAAATGGATCTTTAATAAGCATAAAAAAAAAATATGAATAAAAATTTTAATTAAAAAACTATTTGGACATTTCGTTGCTTAGCTAACAACTGCATAAGTCAATTTTGTTATTTTTACAGGAAAATGAAAAACTTGTTTTTTTTGTTGGATTGAAGAGGGATTAGACTCCAGTTTTTAAAAAGGCGAAATTTAAGGAAAAACATTTCATTTTAACTTTCCCTTCCAGTGATGTGTAGCTAGTAGACATTGCATCTAATAACTTTAGTATTATAATAGATACTGTATTAAAATTTTCGGTATTTCTCGGTTATACATTTACGTATCAGTTAAAATAAATTATTATTAAATAATAAATACATCTTCGGCACAGAAAAAGCATTAAGAATCAGAAATCGCATATGAATCGTCATTACAACCAATGCGGCGTATGAAGTTAACGGGTACCGAATATACAATTGTCTCACACACTCTTCACGTCTCACTGTATGCTACAGGTATATTCGCAAGCGAGACAGACAATTTTATGCCTCACACAGGCCTGTAACCAAGAGCCAGTACCCTACACTGTCCGACACTAGTAGCTCTCTGAGTTTCGTTAAGGGTGGATCCCTTGCTCGCGCTGCAAGTGTCACCTAATGGTTTTTTCATGTTTTAGCAAATAGATATTATCACTTTTGATGTGAACTATAAATAATTGAAGTGATTGTTTATAAATATTCTATTTTTCCAATTTAAAATCTCTCAATTTTGAATGTATAATGACTCTCAGCACGGTAACCCGAGAATTTTTTTAGCACAGTAAGGGAAGGGTTAATACAGGTTTAGTTGAGCTTTTTCAATAAAATAGGCAATTTTTTCATCGTCCTGTAAAAATAACAAAAACGATCCGGTGTTGTCAGCTAAGCAACGACATATAGGAAGTGAAATAAGCTCATCAGGGTCGCGATTATGAACGGCTATCTTCATCGGTATAAACTAATATCGATGTTTATGTACGAATGTGTGTGTATTTGAAAGAAAATTCAAAATATCTTCGTCGATAACCGGTAGTTGAACACGTTTAGAAAAAAAAATTGTAAACATATTGTATATTTCATACAGAAAACTTAATTTAACTTTGTAGATAAAATTTAAGATAAATTTTAACTTCTCATCAGAATACGTACCCAGAAAGACAAGATAGGGGTATATCAGCCGACAGCTGCCTGCTCCTAATTTAATAATTCAATTTGACGCTGTTTAAGAACGACGCCATTCTCAAACAGAGTCATATTTAAACAATTTTCATTATAAAAATCGAGGTTTTCTTTTTAAAATGTTTTGGCATTTTTTAAGACAAATCTAAACATATAATGATGCATCGACATTGAAAAGAAAAACTCAACAAAGAATACATGGTTTTAAGATAATGTGTTTATGTATTTAGTTTTTAGGCTCTTTTGGGAATACTAGTTTTTTGAGTTTTTACTCTATTTTACCAGAAGAGCGATATGTAGAGTTTAATAGTAAATTATGTTTAACAATATTACTGGGACTTCAGTCTATTAAGGGCCAATGGCGTAAATTGTAATATTACAGGAGGGTAATTATTTAGCTCTTTTGTGGCGTTATAATGAACTATTTGGTAACAAATATTAATAAAAAAACATTTCAACACATGTATGTGTGTATAAAATAGTTAAATATACAAGTTTTTTTAAACTGAAATCGACTCTACAAAATGGTGGCAAGAAAAATATGATATCAAACATTGGCCCTTCTAGATCCATGCCACAATACTGAAGATAGATTTAACAACATTATGATTATATCCAAATGTTTGCAGACAAGGCCATCCCATAGGGAGTTATCAAGATTGCCATTTATTCCAAAAGACAAGAAAAACATTTATGAGAAGGAAATATGGAAGTCAAAGCATTTACAAGGTTTATGACTTGGCTGGTTTAAGTGGCCACTTAAAACACTGTATTCACCATCCACCACCCTGCCTGTGTTTGAAAACCCAATTTGTGTCATTTAAAGATTAATTTGTGTGAAAATGTGAAACGTTTAAAGTAAAATGAAAATATTAAAAGTCAGAACACGAATACATACACCAATAAGAGGAAAAAACTACTTGTTAGTTGAAAGGTAACGTGCATGGCTTACCTGTCGATTGTTATATGAATCGGCACCACCAATGACAAGGGTGTCCAGGGAGATGGAACCAAATAGGGAAGGGCGCATTAGGGTGGAGGAAGATTCAGAAGGAATATCAGTCGAAGAGCACCTGCTATCACTAACCAATATCTCCGCACTGAAATATCTAACAGACTTTACGGAAGGAATGTTTGGAATAGAACCGTAGCGCTTCAGTTTTCCGGGATTTAAAGACGTTTTGGAACACGACATATTGTTGGGATTGGCATTTTTATATTCTAGAGTATTCTTTTTCGAACACGTGTGAATATCTGCCTCACTTTTTGTAATGCCTTGAACGTGATCTACGGGAGCCAGGGAGGATTTATTGGAATAATACTTCTTAGTCGGTTGATACCCGAGTTTCTCCCAGTATATAAAATTAGCGCATGCTATTTTAACCTCGCGGGGATCGTGCACGTTGGGACAAATGATGTATGCACTGTCGGCTAAAGCTTTGTCACGGTTTCCGACCAAAAGAAGATTCGCAACGGAAGGATCTTTGCTTACACTCTCCGTGCTGTGGAAAACTACATCTGATTCACGATCAGATATTTCTAAAGCAGAAATCGATTGCCCGGGCCATTTATCATTAAATTCTGATTTCATTTGATTGTAAAATTGAGTAGAATCTTCACTAATTATTGATATTTTCTTAGATGGAGAGTGATTTCCTCTCATTGATGAATCTCTTTCTACCGCAGATTCAGAAGAGCGATTTTGATTGTTACCTAATTCAAATTCATCTATGTTTTCAGCTTCTCCTTGGGAAAGTAACGAATCCCATAGAAAAGATTTGTTACGCTTTTTTTCTTCTATTATTGCGGCATCGTCGACTGGCGTTTCCGGATAACCGGGATATATTATTTTAGTACCGTGAGAAGTCACAATCTTTCTTTTAAAGGGTGTAGGGGAATAGAAACGGTCACTAGTTAAGATAATTTCTCGAACAACATCCTCAACAGGCCGCGCCTTGTAAGAGAGGCACCTTTTAAAAACAGGTTTAGTTTTGGCAGAGGATAATTTAGGTGTAGGTTCGATGATTTCTTGGTAGGTGGGAAGGGATTTGGTGATATGTCCATGATCGGGTAATGGTTCCAGCGAAGCCCACATCGGCGCTGTTTTATTCTGATTTACTTGTTCAAGCTACGAATACATTCACCAAAATTAGACAAAGAAGCATGCAAAAATCAAAACAACTACAAAATAAGTATAAAAGCAATGGAAAATTTTATGCAAAAAGGTGAAGAAAGATAGTATTTCAAAGTCACAAAATAATTACACATACATGCAAGAAGAACCCAAATATAAATAAAGTGTGAAATTTAAATAAAAGCTACCACAACCATTACAAGAGAGGGAATGAACAAAACAATTAGCATCTACATATGTATATTTACTACTACATAACGTTCAATGTATTATTGATACCGAAACACTCAGTGCAAGGAAAATCATTGACAGTGTTGAAGGAAAACAAAATTTAAAAAAAAAACATTTTAAATTACATGAAAAAAACACCAATGGCATTAAGAACTATGTAGATAGATTCTGTAGACTATTCTAAATAAAGTATTTATTGTTGTTTCAACTGACCATTCAATAGGGAAATATCGCATACTACAAATAGTGATTAAAATATATGAAATGGATTTAGAATAATTCATTGTATTTTCAATATCAATATGGATATTGTGGAGAAATGTTTTCATACATAAATATAAAAAAGAAATTCAATAAAAATATGTTTGTAGAAAAACGCGACATGTTTGGCCTTGGTTGTTGTGACATCAAGATTCTAATAATAATGTTCTAAACAAAATTCGATGGCTATTATATTAATTAGTATTAGTGGCGTGGCCGAAGGAATGACTGTTTTTGCGGGAATTCAAAATTACAAATTTAAAAGAATCTTTTATGCCACTAATAATTATATATATTTTTTTTATTTTACTGGACAGTATTTTATAGACATTTATTACTTTAAAAACTGTTTTTAAAGGAAGTGATATTTCCCTATTATCATAATTTTATGACCACTATAAACGAATGAAAATATCTTCACAGGTTAGCAAATATTATACGATAATAAGCCGCATGATCTGGCTTCTCACAAGGAGGTTTCGGATTCGGTTCCTGGTGAGACCAAATATTGCAAATAATTCACTGCTGTTTTTTGGCCTTATGCCTTGTGAAAAAAATAAAGAATAATATAATTGTCTTCAACACAGTCAATGTAGATGTGATAAATATGAATGTTACTAGAGCATGGATTTTTAAAGCTAGGTCGCCTGATATTTGGGTTCATTGGAACACCAAATTGATTTATTTAATACATAACAGACGTAATATTTTATCTGGAAAATTCTATTCATGAGACTAAAATCGTCCAACATTTTGCGTATTCAATTTGGGAGACGGCAAATCCTGAATTAAAACTGTCAGACGACTGTAAAATAAAAATCGTACTGTAGAAGGAGGAGATATATAAATTTAGCCACAACCAAATTACAATAAATTTAGTAGCAAACCGTGGTGAGTCGATGCAGGGCTCCGAATCTCTCTTCCTGAGCGGCCGCTGACTTTTCAAATGCCTCATGCTTCTTGATGAGGTTTTCAACGTCGTCTATAGTGTGGCCGAGTTCTGATGACATGAGGTACGGCTCTTGTGCAATAAGCCAAGCTTCGGCAACGGCGGCGTCACGGGCAAACTGATACACTTCCAGGACTGTGAAAAAATTCAAATTCTATTTATAGATTTCGATTTAAAAATGGAAATATCAAGGGCGTTTGGATCATTTGTATTTATGTAGTTTAAAAAAATGCACTAACATTGTGGTTATTCATTATATAAGTAAGAATCTCAAAAAAGAAAATTAAGCAGAAATAAGCAGAAATAAGCCAATATTGTAGTGGGGTGGTTAGCGCTTTCGCCTATCGTGATTGAGGTCCCATGTTCGATTCCAGGAAAAGTCGATATGAAATATTTAAAATAAAACAACTTTGTTTTTAACCTCTTATTTTTTTTTAAATTACGGACTGCTTTTGAAGCTACGTAAACTTCTTTATCAAGGTATAATTAATTATTTTCTTAGCAGAATGAAAAAATATTTTTTGACACATTTATTTATTTATTCATACAAATATAGATATTACAAAAAATAACGTATCCCTAACTCTATGAGGCCAAAGGCCCTGTGTGGAGTTGGGATACAACATAGTGGAAAGTGGAAGCATGCATATTATTAAAAAATACAAATTATTACATTAAGATAAATTTTAACACACATCTGGACTACACTCTTAATAGTATATAAATCTATGGAATGTCTCACAGCAGTTACCTGCAATGGTCTCTTCCCTACAAAATTCAAATATTAACACTTCTCGTGAAAATGGCTTTCGTTTTGGAGAATCATCCAGGCCATTGAACACTCTTGGGGCCACAAAAGAGAAATTTCTCAGGTTTTCAACAGGTTTTATTTACCTGTCACGTAAAATTTGTCACTGATACATTTTAAAATAAAGAAATACTTTTTTTAATTCATGAATAAAATTTGACTGCTTACTAAGCTGTAGATTTTCCCAGCGTTCTTCCCAGCGACGGAGGAGGGCGTGGCGCTGGTTGTTGAGGGCCAACAGGCGCTCGCGGATCTCCTGCGATGCGTAGTGCTGTCGTGCCAGCAGCCCCTTACCCAGGGACACGCACGCCGCGAGGTTGTCTTCGCGGGCATCCACCTCCGCCTTCAAGGACTGGTGGTTGTTCATCAGCAGCTCGACGCCCGACACATCCCTGTGGAACAAAACGACAAAACAAGAAATACAGTACGCCGGATTTACGGTAACTTTGGTTTACATGGTTTCAAAATAACAAGATCCATATTTTTAAAAATTTAAATTTAACAATGCGTAATAGTAATTTAACTGTACTATTTGTTATTGAAATACCCAAAAGAACTTTTTTTTTATCCTACTCCTACTACTAATGTTTGGAGTATGTCCAAATGCTTGTCCAAATTTGGACATACTAAAAAAACTGTTGAATTAACTAACTGGTAAAAGATGTATA
The DNA here is from genome assembly GCF_059751315.1 of Micrasema longulum. Taxonomy (NCBI): domain Eukaryota; kingdom Metazoa; phylum Arthropoda; class Insecta; order Trichoptera; family Brachycentridae; genus Micrasema; species Micrasema longulum. Next base: position 237,395 of record NW_028278424.1, read on the forward strand.
AAAATTGGAAAATTGTTTTCAGGCGTTGCCTAGTAGATGAATTAGTTCAGCCGGATGAATCTCACCCACATGGTAAAGGTTTCAGCTCTTATGCTTCAATAAAGTCAACAGATGGAAGAGTTAAAGATATGTGGATGTTTAAGCAGTGTGTAAAGTGGCCACTTAAACCAGTCAATGTCAGGTCATAAGCCCTGTAAATGCCTAGACTTCCATATTCCCTACTCAAAAATGGAGGAAGAGTGGGTAACTCAAAAATGCTAATTTTGAAGTTACCGGGGCCTCGATTACAATGGGAAGTTAACAGAGTTATCTTCGACTGTGTATAAAGAAAAACCAATATTTGTGTACGAAAATAAGTATATTTGCATGAACATTTGAAGTATCTTCGTCAGTAGCCTATAATTGAACATGTTTAGAAGAAAAAATTGTATGCATATTCTGCTTTTCATACAGAAAACATAATTTTACTTTGTAGCTAAAATTTAAGATAAATGTTAACTTTCCATTGTCGGGGCCTAGTTGTAGTAATTACCCCACAATATAATTACTTCAGTTTTACATAGGCTATAGCCATCATTTCCTTAACGAGAGACACGATTTTGATAACTATAGTCAGAATAATCGCAAACGTATTATTGACGGTTTTATACTAAATATTTAATTGAAGTCTGATTGCCTCACCTTCCTGCAACAGATGATCGAGATACGCTGCATTTAGTGCTCTATACACCAGCAGGTGCGGATAACGGTATGGTAATGATATGTGTTAATCGACTCAAACATACCTTGGTTTTTCGCTAGTATTCATCTGTCTGAGAACATCATCCATCCACAGCATTAGGGTTCGCACCATGTTGAAGAACTTGAAGAGGTCTCCGGTGTCGGCGAGTTTCAGTCTTCTGGCGTCACAATCGGACTGCAGGGCAGCCCAAGCCGCCAGGACTTCTCCTTCTTTGTTTGTGATCTCCTTAGCCTTGTCTCCGGCATATGAGGCTTGGAGTTTGGCCGATTCTTCTTGGATTTGTTGAACCTGAAAAAGAGCGAAATTATAACGCAGTGTTTTTCATCTTGGGACCAGCCTTGCTTTGGGGTTTGTGGTGGTCACATTCAAGCAAAAGTAAAAAACGTGGGTTGAAATAACTGGAATACAAGTAGTATAATAAAAGGTCTCGGGGAAGGGGGGGGCGTCAGATTTATTTTTACTCGTAATGGGGTTGCATATTCAAAAAGGTTGAAAAACATTGTTAAAGGGGGTAATTTATTTATACACGGCCATTTTTGCAACATAATATCTCACAACACACACAAACCATCACGCTGTTTCTCCGTAAGGGTAGTCAGAGAGGATAGAATGCCACATCACTCATACACTAATTTTTGCATACAGGTCTCGCTTCCTCTATATTCATACATTTTTTATTCTGACTTTTCACATGTCCATCTTCAAGTATTTGTTGGATTTGATCATAATATCTATATAATAAGTGATTTTTTGCAATATTGCATAATTTATGCATATTGACCATGTGATAACAAATAATTTTAATTTCCATTTTTTTTGCACCACAACATGCTAAGAAGGCTCAATTGTCAATAAACCCATGTGTCAATAGTACGTACTAATATATTCTAAAACATAAATTTTGCCATAAATATTGAGTTGAAATAAAAGTACTAATTAACCGGATATTATAAACAAACAAATTAGATACTAAAGATACAAATTGTCATTTCAGGATAATACAATTAATTTATGTAGAGTAAAAAGATAAAAAAAACTACGCTAACTAGAAAAATCTGTAATATTTATATGGTGATATGACGCTCGCAAAAGAGTAACCAAAATATATTTAAAAGCATACCTGCGATTGCAGAGTCATCAAGTCTTGGAGGAAATTCTGGTGTTTCCGTTGTAACGCTGATACACTTGCAGCGTCCCTTCCCAACTCATCTGATACACCCCTCTGCCGCTCCACAATGCGGCTGAGCGTATCCTTACAGTCGTGGAAGAATTTGTGCAATTCCCGAGATGCTGCTAACATTTGTGTTCTGGTCTGAATGAGTTCCAAAAGATCTTGCCAAGAGTCATTCAAGTCGTCCTTCCACTGGGCGATGGTGGCATTATCAGAGTGTCCCATAGAAATCATTTGATCGGCAATCCTGTTTGCTGTGCCAACTCTTTCTGATCCGATTGATTCTGTGTCCCTCGCGAATTCTTTGAACCTCTCCCACAGTAATGTTACATGATCATAATCTTGTCCCAGCTCTTGTGATCCAGCCACTAGCTCTCTTTCCGCTATCCATTGCTCCAAATCGTCAACTTCTCTATTGAGCTGGAAAAGTCTGAGAGCTTCATCCAGCTTGGCTCTTCGTTCTCCAGCCAAATCCTTTAATCCAGCATAGAGTTTATCTACTTGGGATTGCTTGACAGATATTTGTTCGCTCTGAGGGTGTTCTTCCATCGTCAACTGTCTCACAGTCTCTCCGAGCTGTCTGATTGTTTCTGCGTAGTCTTCGACAGCCTGTTCCAAAATGTCATGTTTTTTTATCAAGTTCTGAGATGAAATTTCATCTTTACCTCTGTCTTCTACCATCATGTAAAGTTCCTGTTCACTCATCCAAGATTCAGCCTCATTAGCATCAAAGAAGTATTGTTGGGCCTTCTCTGATTGCATGAGACCACTATTTCTGTCATTGATGGCATCTGAAAAAAGGTTAATGTTAAAATGAAAATTATTATTGATAGTAAATAAATATCTTTTAATATAAATTTAGAGACTATTTTGCACATACCTTTAAGCTCTTGCCAACGTTGTGTCAGTTCTGCAATCAATTGCTGGAATTCAGGAGCCGATTCGTGACCTTCATCGATAAGTTTCTGACCATTGCTAACAACAGTGATTATTCTAGCTTCGTGGTTATCTATTTCTGTTTTCAAGGACTGATTCTTTTTCTTCAACATGTGTACATTAAATAGTGAATTGCCGTACTCCTTGCTAGTGGCCTGGGGCATCTTCTCGCCTATCCACAGCTTCTCATCCTCCACATCTCTGCAAAATTGGAAGGCTTCCTTCTTCTTTTCCAGTTGCCTTTGTCTTTCGACAAGAGGAGCTTTGAACTGTTCGAATCTCTTTTCAACCGCTGTTTTCTTAACTTTGATATCATCCATTTTCTCAGGAACTGTTCTCTGCAAGTATTGAGCTTGTGTTTCCAGTTCTGTTACTTGGCGAGCCTTGACAGCCATCTGAGTTTCAATCATTTGCTGCTTCTGCATCAATATATTTACAGAAGCCAAATCGGAGCCAGTATCAGTATTTTCAATTTGTTTTTCGAGTTCGTTCATCCACGAATCGATATCGTCGCAAGTTTGGTGGAGTAATACCTCTCTATTGGCATCAAAGAGTTTTTCTCCCTTATCCTTGGTGCTGACTTCCAAGTTCACAAACTGATCACTGAGATCCGACATTTTTGGTGAAATGACAACAGCAAACTCAGGCTTTTGTTTAACAAGTTCCTCAGCAGCATTTTGGACTGCCACCAGCCTTTCTTTATTGGCACCAATTTCTGCTTCGAATGCTTGATGACGTGTCCATTTGGAATGAATGGTCTTGGCCGAACGGTAAGTATCATCCTGAGCCGTAAGGTTCTTCTCCTGAACCCATTCTCCGAGTTCATCACAATCCTGCAGGAACTGATGCAACTGTAGCTGATCCTGGAGTTTTTCTAACTGTTGAAGAGCCTTTTCGCGGTTAATGTTTCTTCTAGAATCAATATTTTCGGCCTTCTTCTGCACTTTGTCAGCGTCAAAGTGTCCCTCCTCCGAGAGACGGTTGGCAAATTGAACAACGGAGTTAATCTTATCATCATTGGCTTCCATGGTAGTGAGGAAAGCCTCATGCTCCTTGATAAGATGGTCAGCTTGATCAAGAGAACTTGGCTGTTCAGCCTTGGTAAGACGATGCTCTTGTTGAGCCAAGAGAACTTCTGCTTGGCGAGCATCCCTTTGCAGCAACTGTAGATCTAAACTCTGAGACAAGAGCTGTTGGCGATTCTCCCACATCTGTTGGAGTTCGGCCCAACCATCGCGTAGAGCCTTCAAACGCTCTCTCAAGAACATGTATTGTGGATCGTCTTGTGTAGATGGCTCCTATAAAGAAAAAAAATATTTGTTTATTAATAATTTATAGGAAATGCAAATAATTGAAAAGCCTATAATCAAAAAGAACATACCGCAGTGATCTTTGATCCGTATTCCATCATCTTAGCGTAGTCATCGGTGTAGTTGTCGATTTCCTCCCTGATGGTCTGGTGCTGAGACAGAAGCCTTTCAGCATCAGCCAAGGAAGCAGGAATATCTTCTGAAGCAACATCCGTCTGTGTCTTGGTGAGCCAAGACTGGAAGTGATCCACAGAACGCAGGAAACGATGGAGGTCTCCGGCCTCTTCCAATTTAGCATCGCGTTCCTTGAGCTGAAACATGAAATAATTAGTATATTATGGCATCAGTTTCAGTTTAACATTTTTTTAAAGTTTAAAATAAAAATATGACAGATTGATTACCATCTGAGTAAGCTCTTCCCAGATAATCTTAATTTGCGCAACGCGTTCCCTGATAAGTTCAGCTTCTTCAGGATGTTCTGCCTCGATGGCGTCAGCTTCCCTGGTCAAGGAGCGAATACGGGCTTCGATTGCAGCCAAATCACGCTCCATACCCGACACACGACGTTGCAAGGTCATTACACCTAAAGAGTAAATATATTTAAATTATTAGTTTTCACATTTTTGCTGACCAAAAAATTTTGTTTTAACATTAGCACTTATTTTTTTTTATATCTATTGTATTCTTGCAATAGCCTTTATTGAAATTTAAAATAAAATGCATATCTACACACGGGCCCCATGCCTTTATGAGATTATTTTTTTGTGTTAATGTAATAGCGTATTTTGTATTTGTATACTTTTGTATGCCTATTATAAAATTGGATTACTATACTCCTTGGATTTATTAACAGAAGCACAACTGACTTCAAAAATATCAATACCCTTAAAAGTCTCCTCTGTTCCCTAGTTTGTCCGCACCTAGAGTATTCCTCTGTTATCTGGTCTCCATATTATGATGTACACATCAAGAATATTGAATCAGTTCAACATCAATTTTTGAGAAAGATAGGCTGGAGGTTGGGCTTATCCAGACACCAATATACGTATACTGAGTTAGAAACTAGCTTAAATATATCTTCTTTTCAAGACTGTCGAAAAAAAATACTTTCTAGTCCTATTTAAAATTCTCAACTCATTCTTTGATGCGCCTGAACTACTGAGCTCAATAAAATGAAATATCCCAACTAGAAACCTCAGACAAAACTTACTCTTTCATTCCGATAACCATAGAACTAACTATGGTTTTCATTCCCCTATGCCCAGAATTCTTAGGCCTGCCAACAAACATACCAGTATTGTTTTCTTTGAATCAAATTCAATAATAAACACCTCTCTCCCGCTTCCACTCCCACAAAGTCTACTATATACCATGCTGTCTTTCTGCTTTTCTTTAGAATAATTTTAGATGTATAAATATGTTCTTAAAAATGCTCATTGGGCGTACATATAAATAAATAAAATGCAAAGAAAAAATTATAATAAATAAAAAACATATAATAATTAACGAGGCAACACAAACAAAATAAAATAAATAGGTAATCAATCAACAAAAAATTACCGGTAAGATCCATCTCCAAGTTATCAGTAGCCTGCAGAATACGTTTCTTGTCTTCAATCCAAGACACGGTCTCGCGACACTCGATGTGGAATGTTTGCACACCCTGGGCTGAGTTGAGTTCCTCCCTCTTAGCTTCAGCCTATTCATTAGAATAAATATTATATTACGATAGAGTAGGTAAATAATAAAAAATAAGGTTTAAATTGATAAGCATGCATTTGGATTGAATCAAGTTTACTTTGCATTGTTACCTTTTCTCTGAGTTGTCCCCACAGCTGGTTGAGTGCCTGCTGTTTGTTCTGGATAAGAGGAGAGTCTGGGTGTTCTACGTGCAGCAGTTGCCGGGCCAACTGGTTGACAACAGCAACACGGGAGGCATTCGCGTTCATCTCCTTATCGAATCCATCATACCTAAAAATTACCCAAGACATTTATTTAAAGATTCCTCGAATGATAAATTACTATGTGGTGTTGCCGCAATGTCAGCATCCACTGAGAATTCACACCAGATCAAATGATTGCAGCTAAGCGCTATTTTAATTAATTTGGTTCACATATGCGCAAATTACAAAGTCATGGAATCTTGAGAGTGAAATATTTTCTTCAGCCTCTAATTTATATTTATATATGTTGCCACCAAATAGTTAAATCATCCACTCAATCAGGCGACTAGCCAGTTCACAAAATGCCGGCATTCAATAGAATGGCTAGGCTGTTCGTTGAATGAATAAAGATTGTTTAATGAGTTGGCTGGTTGAAAGCTAGCCTTTTGGAAACAGTGGAAGCGAAAGTTTTATTTTATTTTCTATTATTCAGGAAACATACAGTACAGTTACAAAGTTTAATATTTTACACAATTAGACTTAATTCTAATGGACCAGTGAAGTTTCCATATTAAAAAGCAATTATATGTAAGGTTAATTATGAAAGTATAAAAAAGAGAAGGAAAAAGAAAAACATAAATGAAAGTTGTTTAAAAGTTAAAATTTAAGTGAAAAAAAGATATTTTAAAGTTAGTTTCAAAGTTGCAAGTCATTCGGTTAATTGTTTTACCACTGCAAACGCTAGCTGTCACCGAACATATTATTTTTAATAATATGACGTAGGCGTTTGCTTTCGAAATAATTCGTAGTATTTTTTCTTTTTGAATTTACATTTAATTACTATTCATTCTATGTTCGAGAATATTTTTTAACTTACTGTGATGCTACTTGTGAAAACCTGTAATTGGCTTATTTGTTATCTGTTTTGTTGTATATATATATATATAAGATAATTATAGCTGTTGGTTATCCAAATAAATAAAATAAAATAAAATACATTTTCAAAAAACTTTGCTGTTCAATTAAATGATCCAATTTTTACCATGTGTAAGAAAAAAAAAATTGCATCCGATTTCCCATAGCACTGAACTTCTTCATTCCTTATTCATTTCCATAATAAAAAAAGGTCTGTTATGATAAATAAAGTTCAGAAAGAGATTTATCTGTTTTAGTTCACGATAAAAATAGTCTAACCTGTGCTTCATTATCTCGACATCTTCAATATCCCTCGCTGGCACCATTGTGGACAGCATCCTGTCCTTGTCGGCAATCCATTGCTCTGCGTCAGAGGCCTCGGACAGGAGCTTGCAGAGGGACAGGGCGTCCAGGAGTCGCTGGCGACGGAGGCGGGCAAGTTCCGTCAGCTCTCCGTGGCGAGAGTCGATGGAGGCGAGACGCTCGATCACTTCGGGAGCTTGGGCGTCTTCCGGAGCCAGTTGGGAGGCCTGAATAAAACGAGAATTTCATATTAGTGAATTAACAAGAATGGAATAACTATCGCTGACTGGTTGTTCCTTCACCTTCCGGTCAAGACTGGTCTATAGATTGCCAGAACACAACCACCATTACAAGCGTAAATTTGACTTAAATGTGGAACTGTTTTTTTGGTCCACTATCTTAACTGTATGTTTTCTGAACAAAGTAAAAGGTTTTTTGACAGGGATTAAACCATATTTAAAAATTGAGCAACAGTTAAATTTTATTACCTGTTGTTTAAGTTGTTGAATAACAGTGGCGTAGTTTTTAAGTTCATCCGTGACATCCTTATGTTTCTTCAGAAGACTCTGAACTTGAGCTTCGTCACGTCCAACGTCTTCGGAAGATACCAACCTATGAAGAAAAAAAATATTGAAGGATATTTCAAAATCAAATAGGGATAGAGAAAAGGGAATTTTAGACAATCTAGGACTAAAGAAAAATATTAGGCTTTCTAAAAGAAGAAAACAAAATGAAAGAGAAGTGCAAGGAATAATATGTGCATAGAAAAACTGAAGATGATTTCACATGTCATCAACAAATTCATTTTTAACGCATTAATAACTCTCTGATGTTGAAATAAGACTACATAAAGTAACATAAATATGGATTTAATGTTAGTTATACATTATACATCCAGACTTTTGACAGAAATAAATCAAGAGATAATAAATTAATTTCGTGTTTACCTGAGAGTATCAAGCATCCAAATATCCACATCGTCAGCGTCAGCAAACAGTTGATGGTAACGAACTGCGGAGTCCAGGCGGTCTCTACGCAGCGACACTACATCCAGCAAGTGGCTCCAAGCTGACAGGATTTCACGAAGGCGATCCTAAATAATAAAAAAAAAACATTTAAATTAACCTATTGAGAAGATGCAAATTTGTTTGCAGTATCCCTGGAATAGCAGTCAAAATCGTGTCTCTCCTTTGGGATATAACAGCTAAAGTCGTCAGTACAAAAGACACTGGTAGTGAAAAGATGACTATAGCTTACATGAAACTGAAACGATTATATGGTAGGAGATATTGTGTACCTATAAAAAACAGTCTGCAATGATAGTGTCCCAGTATGTTAATCAAATAAGATGATTATTTAACGCGAAGCATTAGTCCAATATTGTGCTATGCGAGGGAAAGACGGCAATAGCTGTCAATGTTCTTACACATTTTCTATTCGATCAGGCTTAAACTGCCCACAAGGAGGCCCGTTGTGTGATATTATTAAATGGTGTCATTTTTTGCATTACAATAATTAATTAAATTAATATATATCGACATAGAACGGCTATGCCCCTCATATCCTTAGCAAGTAACATATCTCCATCAAGAGAATGATGGCTAAAGCAATTGTTTTTTTTTCAGCTGGAAAACACAATTTTCCGCATCTTTATTTCAAACCATCCACTACAGTCTGATCGGAAGTGGAATATAAAAATAAAACAAAATAAAAATGTTATTTGTGTCCACACGAGGAGATCCCATGAGAAAAACTTGTCTGAGAACAAGTGAAAGTACTTGAGATGAGATATTAACAAAATTTTAAATGCTGGAAGCAGCTTCACTTAAGAATGTTGAATAGTGTTTTACTGTTTATATTGTTCACAGGGTCTTATGGTTTTACATACTTATGTTTTTACATACTTATGTTTTTACGTTTTTTGCATACTAGACTTGTTCATTAAGATTACTCATCTAACTAGGTAATTGTGTATCAAGGAAGTAATTTCACTATTTTTATCAATAAACTTGCAAGTACAAAATCGCTTTTTGCACGGTTTTGAAACAACACGGAACATTTTTTTAATTGAACAATATGTACGGTATAATTATACCTATTATTTGTGGTATCTAGTTATATTTATAAAATAAAACCAAATTACAATAAATAGTAAACAATTAGATTTTTTCAAATTCTCATTAAGATTTTTATACAGCGAAACCTATCCACCAGTTCTGTTTTCAGTATACTTTTTTTAAAGAGATTCCGGTGTATTAAATGCGGTTAATTTAATCGAGTCAAATGTAACAGTAAAGTAGTACCTGAATCCTATCGGACCCGAAGTGCCCATCCTTGATGAGTTCGTCTCCGACACCCGCGACAGCCATGAGCTGCGGCTCGTGTGCCTTGACCTCGCTCTGCAGGGCGTTGTGCTTCCCGACCAGCAGGTACACGCTGGTCATGTCGTGACCCACGTCCTCCGCGGAGGCAATCTGTTCCTTCTCCTTGATCCAGTTCTCCTCATCGGCGGTGTCCCAGTAGAACTGCCACAGCTTGCGGCTGTCCTCCAGACGCTTTCTGCAGACCGAGAATACACAATTATTAGTAAATCATTTCCACAATTACCAATTTTGCGAATGAAAAAACTGCAGAAAACCATTTATATGTGAATTTTTCACAAATGGAGTGGTTTACTATACATAAACATCTTTATCAAACATATCAAGCATAAATGTGTAACATCTTATTAGATATAAGGACCAAGTTCAATACAATATTACATGAGATATAGCCATACTCGTAGATGATCTTAAAAAGGCCATTTTTAATATTTGGGCATTAAAGAAAATTTCGTTTATTTTAAAAACGTCTTGACTTCCATGATTCTCGAAATACATACACAAGTAACTTCATGATAAGAACAAGCAACTTACTGTCATATGTGGTGACTGAGGTGTAATGTGTTCTCTTTGTAAAGTAGTATTTTATAGTTAATAACATTTTGTGAACTAAGCGGCAGTAACATCTAATCAGACTACCTGAGTAACTCATTGTAAGACTAAAATATGCAATTGCTCGCAAGCGTTATCTTTTGGTGATATACAATTAGGTCCATATTCTGTACAAAATATGGTCCATTTTGGATGCTTTAAAATTGCAGTTATTTAAATTCCTAAATCTACAAAAAAATTACCAAAACTCCTTTGATTGCATTGAAAATTCAGCTCCTGGTTCAAAATATTTGTATTTGAGCATTATGGCAATAGAGCTAAATAATGAAATTAGTTAATTTATGATATTAAATCAATTACGAATCTAACCTTCTCGCATGTGTTCAATAAAAAAATTGTGTTTTATTGTATTTTGACACTCATAAGCTGAGTATTTACGTGACCAAACGGTTGACAAATATTTCACTAATCTAGGCTAGTCTGGTAATTTAAAAAAAATATATGAGTTAACCTGCGTTCGATGGCCAGGCGCACCAACTCTCCATAGGCATCCTCCAACTGCTGGATCCTTTCGATGGTAATAGCCGGGTCACACGGCCTGTATCCCTCCTCTTGTTCCAAGAAGCGTTGGCTCTGAGTTACCACACTCTAAAAAATAACCAATGGTATTAAAAACAACACTCGAGAGAATTGAGATCACTAAATTTTAAAAGGATAAAATTAATATTCAGTCTTTTGCAACAGATAACAAGAAAATTATGAAATTTTATAGTGAGAAAATACACAGTAAATAAACATTTCTTTCCTTGCAAGAATGAAACTCAAGACCTAAAGCAAGATGGACTAAATATCTTCGTATAGGATTTCAAAGGCATTACCTTGACTCTTTCTCCGAGTACATTGATATCAGCTTCGACAAGAGAATGCTTCTGCAATAAATCTTCTACACCCATGAGATGCTTGCCATAATCGTCGGTTAACAGACGCATCTTGATCTCTTCCATGGAATCCAAAATGTACAGCATTTCCTAAAACCGAAAGAAAGAATTCATGTAAAACCTTGTTTTTATTTTCTTCAAAAATAGATATCATTTTTATTTCCTGACATGTTTAATAATTGCTATATTATTTGCTTACGCACCTGGAAGTTTTGTTGGAGTTGAAGGGAGAGTTCGAGCCGACCTCGTCTTGCCTTGAGGAGTTCAATAAGATAAGCCCATAGGCGGAGAACATTGTCTCTGCGTGCACTAATACGCTCCACATCGTGGTATCTAAAAAAAATCATTTCCAATGTAAAAGTAAACATACATTCCGTTTAATCTTTCATATGCAAGTTTTGTATGAAGACTATTTAACTAAAAAAACATTATTTATGCACTTAAAAAAATATTCTAAAAATCACAAGACAATCAACTAAGTACATACGGATTATACAAGTAGTTTGTTTTTTTAGATTTATTTCAAAAGGTTTTTTTAAATTTATATCAAACATTTTAAACAGTTTTAAGAACAAAAGTTTCAACACTTCCATATCTCAGAAAAATGTTTTTTGTAACTTAGCATCAACCCAATAATACTTTTTTTTAAAGGGTTGTGTAATAAATTTAAAAAACAAACATTAAATTTATTTGTGATGTTTTTTCTAAGCTGTTGTGAGCATCACATCAGCCCAGATGATAAACACTGTAATTCAGCCCGAAACGTCGATATTTTTTATTTTTTTTAAATACACGGCATAACAACTCAGAAATGACAGAATCTAAAAGGCCATAAAAACTTACAAACTCTAACATAATTTTTTTATAACCAATGTTAATGTACCTTTCAGCCTGCAGTTCAGAGCATACAGAAACAACAGCTTGCACTCTTTCTTCGTATGCCAAAATATCTGTCTCAATGGCTTCGTGTTTCTTAGCAGCTGCTTCCACAGCGGCGAGATCGAAGCCAAAGTTGTCCTGACTCACTAGACGCTGGTTTTCAGACAGCCAAGTCTCACGCATGGATGCCTTGCGGTTGAATCTGAAAAGAAAACAATCAATACAATACATGTTTCGTCAGTACATGAGTTTTTGCAATATTGATTTTAAAACTCCATGCATGGGGAGGTACCTTTTTTAATTTATTTCACATAAAACTTTTTATTTTTTCTTTTCTATATGAACATCTCACTGGGCATAACCCATCTCGAGGCATTTATTTACATTATTTTCTAGTAACAGTAGTTGGTATTTCTAATAATATATGCGCAAACATACACACAAATAAATGCATGCATATATGTACACATACATATATAAATAGTAAAATCAATAATAAAAATAATAGCGCAGATATTGAGCCGAGAATCATGCCACCGTTGCGGGCTATTTGGCTCCTCTACACCAGCCAGCTGCCGGTCTTCCCAACATCCGCAAAAACACCTATATACATATACGACAATTTTTTATATGATAATAAAAACACTGTACGGATATAAACATAAATTATAAATAGCAGACATGCAACAATAATTCCGAGTTTAAATAGACTACTGTTTTGGCCTTTATAGCCTTTCAACTGACTTGATTTTGGGGGATAAAAGGATATTCTTCAGTTTAATAAAAATTACTTAAAATTTCATATTTGAAGCCAACTCAGGACCACTTTGTCATTATTTATTATATAAGTAACTTGTATAGCTTCAAAATCGGTCGGTAACAAAATAAAAATTAAGCGGTTCTAACTGTTTTTATTTTAATTTTAAAATCGACTTCATAAGGATTACAAAAATTAATGGTACAAGGACGGAGACTTGAGAAACTCCGGTTGTGACATTAAACCGATCTTTGACAGCAAAATGTTAAAAGTTATTTTAATTACCGGGCAGCCAGCTGCTCCAATTTCTCTTGGCGTATGAGTTCCTCTCGCAGGGCGAGTTCCCTCTCGTGCTCCGCCTTCTCCAGCCTCTCCCAGGCACGGTTGATGTCGGAGATCATGGCTCCCTCACGCGGAGTGTACGGCCGCTGGTTATTGGCGCGCATCTTGGACTGCAACGTGAACAGCAACACTTCCAAGTTGCCCTTCTCCACGAATCTGCAAAATAATTGTATTTAAATATTTCATATAAATCTATGGGTTTTCAAAGTCATTCTCCGAATTACAAATTACTTCGGGAACGAACAATTAATAGGGTTATTCAAAAATTTTTCAATAATCTCCCGAAAACTATTATTAACATGAAAAATCTCAAATTAAAAAAAAGATGTGAAAAAATATCTCCTTAGTACTTTAGAGTAAATGTTAAATGTTAATCATTAATAAATGTATTTTATGTGTATATAAATATGTACGTGTGAAAAATAAATCAGCTTTAAAGAAAATGTGTCCCGAAGAGTATCTAGACATAGAGGGTAACAAAAATTATATCAAGGTTCTAAAAAATATAATCAATAAACGCTGGTCTGCAGCACTTAAAGTTTTTAAAAAAACCTTTTTTTACAGCACCTATTCAATGTACTGCAGGTAAAAGTTGCGGGCTCCAGTTCAAGGGGTCCAAGATTCGAACTCTTCTCTAACGTAATCTATTTCCCATATTCTAACACGATTATTTATGACTAAAAGAAAATTACCTCAAAATTTAAAGTTTTACACAATTTTTAATATAAAAAATCTTTTTTCTCCCTTCATTACCCTGTTTTATTATGTAATTTTATTCATTCTAGCATAACATGTTTTTTGGTTTGTGTTGTTTACTCATTTGTAGTAAAAATACATATATTTAGCTGTTACAATACTTTTTTATTTACTCTATTTCTATAATTATTTTCCGATGCTGCAATAATATTTTTTTAACTATTTAAATACGGGCTTTGGGCATAAATAAAATAATATAATTATCTAGCACTAAAACACAGTGGAAATTTTATGGTGATCAACAACGAATTTTCTTATTGATTTAATAATTATTGAAATGAAAATTATTAATGAAATTTAATGTAGTAAATATATTAGAGAAGCGAATGAAAATATCTTACTTGGGTGGTTTCTCAACAGTTCTGTAGTTGGCAAACTGGCCGAGTTGTTGCTGGACCCCGACCAAAGAGTTGGCGAAGGTTCTGTCTCCCAAAGCTTCAATAGTGCTCTCAATCCATTGCAGAAGATCACTAAAAGTAGAAATACAATTTGCATTCAAACATTTCATCATTTGTGAAAATCCTTGAATATAATCTAAGTATTACTACACATATAAAAAATAATTTGATTATATTTCAACATCAAACAATAATATGATTTGATTATGTTCTTAACTAACCCTCAGTTAGCATTTGTTTTACACCAAATTTGATGAACCATGCACAAATGGTGATGTGTGTTGTCCAAACGTTGATATAAAATTAATGTTTATGTTATATTTTTACTTTTGATTTTTTTGAATAAAATGTATACTTCTGCTTTCCATTATATTGTATCCCAACTCAACACAAGGCTTTCGGTTCCCATGAAGTTTGTAATTTGTTACTATTTTATGAAATATATACATTCAGTTTTGTAATAAATATATATTTTAATATTTACACAATATCTTAAAAATAATAACGATACACATTTCTAATGCTCAAACTAAAGTTACACTGAACATATTCTGAAAAAACATTTTTTGTTGCACCACAACAGAAAAACCACATTTTAATTTTTATGTTCTCATTGGGAATCAAATCCGGAACCTTCCGTGTGTGAGTCAAGCGTCTTAACCACTACACCACAGAGGCCGCCAGACTTTAAACAAATCTAGAAATAAAATATTATCTGAAATAATTTGGATTAAAAAAAATATTGAACTTGATTCTTTACCTCGTAAGTGATTCATATTCCTTGATCATGCGATCATTATCCATAGCGATTCCAACGACCTTCCCGATCCTCTTGCCCTGGACTGTCTCCTGCTTCATCTTGCTGAAGTAATGGTAGTATGTCACCACATATGTGATGATGGATTTCTCATCAGGATGCTCCACAAAGATATCTAGAATAAAAAACAGAAAATAAATTATTACAAACATAAATTTCTAATAGTATAACAAACAAATTACGTGAGTTTGATAGTGTCCTAACAAGACAAAACGCGTCACATATATAAAATAAAAAAAAGTAGAATTAATTCCAATAAAAGTGCTTTATTTAGGATACCTTACCAAATTTTAATATGGAATTCTACCAATTATCTGAATACACAATAAGTAATATTATAGTGATTTTGACCTGTTGCAATAACGAGGTTCCATCTGACACTGACATTTCAAATAACTGGATGCAGTTGAAACTTTGAACACATTCTATCAATATCCTTTGAACACATTCTTTTAATATCCAGTAGAAGCAATGAACCGATTGGAGAATATTTGGCGAGATCGATATCAATAAACACAAAAAAGCAGTTGAGGAAGCCCTGGTATTCTCCGTTTTCCTATATGGGGCTGAAACGTGGACAATGCGTGCCTACGAGAGGAAAAAGATCGATGCATTCCAAATGTGGTGTTGGAGAAGGCTGCTGCATGTGCCTTGGACAGCCAGAAGGATGAATGCATCAATACTGGAAGAGCTCCATACTACAACTCGTCTATCAGTGGTGTGTCTGAAGAGGATATTGTTTATCTTTGGACATATTGCTGATGTCAGCCAGACAATCTAAAAAAGGCAATAATGTCTGGCTGAGTTGAAGGTAGGAGAAGCCGGGGTAGAATCCTATATAGATGGACTGACCAAATAAAGGAGGCTACGGGGCTAAAATTTGATGTATCGGTTCGTCGGGCTGAGGACAGACTGCAGTGGAACAGACTAATCAGAAGTGTTCACGGTGGTCGCGATCCTCAGCATCGAGGGGCCGACTTGGAAGAAGTAGATAAAGATGGTGTTAATGTGTACAAAGTACCTGATCAGCACCAACAAAAGGAATTTATACAGGGGTACTCACAAATGTTTGCTTCCGACCTAATAAAGATACGCCAAAATCAAGTGAGTTATCACTGGACCCCTTACAGGGCACTGCAGATTGAACTAACCCCGGGTAACACATTGTACCGGGTAGTGGTCCCATGGCTAATGTCGCGGACTCACGGATCAGAGGTCCAAGGTTCGCACCCCGCTCTACCACAACTTGGTTCCATTTTCTAATAGTGAGTTATTTACAACTCATTGAAAATGGCCCCAAAATTTAAATGTTTGGGTAAATCATAAGAATGCAAATATTTCTTTTTAACTTACACTCGCAAGAATGAACTTTTCTGAAACTTCTAGATATAGGTTCTGAAGTGCAGATGAGGAAACACCTATATAGTGAAAAGAAGAGAAAAAAATTGCAGACCGGTAATGCAGGTATAAAAAGTTTTATTTACATAGCGTTTTGTTTATTGGTTTTTAATATTATATTATAACAGGTAGAGAAATAACAAATGATGCTAATTTTAGAAGGGGAATTTTAAAATGGGCAACAAGTATCCTCGAGGGACCACTGATCAAACCTGAGAATATTAGAGAGCTAACGCCCTATCGAATAGCCTCAAGCTTTCATATGGACCTGGGCTTGGAGGGCGAGAATTCATTTATAGGGACCCATCACAATAGATTTTCACAAATCGCAGTGAGTTAGGAGCTTATATAGCATTGACCCCCATTTCTCAGAATAAGAATAATGTGCACAAAGGAAAAAATACTATTGCAAATGGAACGGTTTTAACTCGGTATTAACTCAAATTGTCAGTTGGAACCTTGTGAATCCATGGGGTCGATTTCTTAATTTATATAGTTTACCTTCAGCGTCTAACAATTTGGTGAGTCCCAATTTGTCTTCGGCGACATTGAAAGCATTATTCAAGTTGTAAATGGCGTTGGACTTGGAGAGCTTGTCAACTTGAATGAGGTCAGGTCGGTGTTTGTGAATGATGGCATTGAAGGCCAGCCCATCGCGCCACGATGTGGTGAAGTTTCTGACGTTCACGTTGTGGTAACCGGCAGTCTTCATCTGACACCACAGGAGGAGGGCATCCTTCGCCGACTTGGTCTCTTTGTTATCGGACTCCTCGATTGTGATATCTTGGATCTATAATGAAGACAAAAATGCTCATGTATCGTCTTAATATATTTTATTTGGTTTATTTATGACCGACAGACAATTTCCCATCGTCAAATGTTGGTATATAATAAAAATTTTAAATCAAATAAGGAATTCGAAATCAGAATTGAACTTTTAAAAATTTATTTAAGATGGAAAGAACGAGAAGGTGGTTGATATTCTGACTGAATACAATATGTTATGTTTTATGTTTTATGTTATTTTTGCACCACAACAGGCCAGGAGGCCCAATTACAGCGGTGAATTACATCACAGAACACCCAGGCTTGAGAAAAATCACATTTTTAAATTTTTTTTGTGTTCTCACCGGGAATCGAACCCGGAACCTTCCGTCTGTGAGTCAAGCGTCTTGACCACTACACCACGGAGGCCGCCCGTTATGATATAATAGCAATGCAAGTAATTCTATGGTCAAGTTCAAGTCCTGATGATGTGGAAGTAACCTCGAAATCGGTCAAAGTATAACTCAAAAGTTAAAGTGGTTTATAAAAATTTATAAATAAATAAGCGATCGATGGAATCGACTAATGTTTGGACAGAAAGAGGTGGCTTTACACATAAGATCAAATAAGAGAATGTTTGAATGAATCACCTGGAATCGTAAAATGATGGTCCAGATAAGACCGAGGTTGAGCCTGGGGTTTCCATCCACGATATCGTGTGATCCCATGTTCTCCAGGTGCACTCTCTGCTCCTTCAGAAACTGAAGAGCTTTGTCTACATTTTCCAAGCAGTGAATTCGCATTTTTCCTTTCGTTGGGCGTGGCTGTAACAATGAATTAAAGATATTTAACAAATAACAAATGATCAAAGATATTTCTAAATTGTCACTTCCAAGATGCGTGAACTGAAATTTGTATTTTAGAAAAATGTTAGAATGGGTGTACGTTCAAGACGCACTGAAGGAATGGGTAGTGTGTTGTTACGGTGTCCAGTTGAGTTTGGATAAAAATTGGCTTGTTGATATTCACAAATATAATATTCGTGAATACCAACAGGCCAATTTTTATCATACTTCCACATTAGCGTGAATATGTAAACAAATATAAATGTCTTAACAAACATTGAAATAGAGCTAAAAGCCGTGGACATTCATTAAGACTTAAAGATGATAATCTATTGTAATTGTTCATGACATACATAAATAAACACTAATTAAAGAAGTTTTCAGTAGTTCATTTTTAATTTGCGTCTATCTATCGAGCTATATACTTAAAAAGACAAAATTAACGATTAAATTCCACGCCAGTGCCATGAAATTCATTATAATTGTAGGCATGGTATGTTAACTGAGGGCATTGGAAGCAATGATAACAAACTCCCGTTTTTATGTTTTCGAGAAAAATAACAACACCTGCTACACTAATGCCAAAGAGAGTATTTATGTTATTTTCACTGAACATAAACTTTAAGATACTAATAAATAAACTTTAATAGAAACACGAATTCAAAAAACTTTCTTAATATTTGTATGGTACGGCCGTTTTGAAAATTTAAATCTCATGCCTGTCATTGGTCGAACAAAATGGCTGATGGATATTGCTGTTTGCTTAACACTATTTTCAAAACATCAGAAGTATGATTTTAAACTACATTTGCAACTCAACTCATGATTTTTATAAAAATAAAGTTTATAAACTAAAGAATGACATCATAACCAAATAAATTTTTTTTTGGAGGTTGCTACCTTTGCTTCTAATGCCCTCAACTATTTAATATTAACGTTAGGTTCAAATAAAAAGGGCGTAATTTATTCCATGTTTTTTAAAAAAAAAAATATTTATGATTATACTTTTTTGCATTTTACAATAAATATTACAAATAAAAAATAAACAGTCACATAAACAAAAAACATAGCCCATGTGTGGGTATAATATATTTCATTAACCCTTTACAAGTTATTTATGTTCAAAGCCTTAACTTTCTGAACATTTTAATTAATGTTAGTAAATATTAGTATTTAACCACTTACTGTATCTTTATGTCTTCCGGTTTCGAGACATGCCTGTATCTTCGTCAGGACACTCACTACACCAACATTCAAATACTAAAATACACTTTCACTTTTACCATCACCATAGTATTAACAAAAAATACATAAATTCCATGCATATTTAAAGGGGATGCAAACAACACCATGTCCGAACATGCACTAAAGTTAGGTTAATAATATTTAACGGTATATTTCAGAATGTGTGGGGGTGGGGGTTAGGAACGGGAGGGGCTAAGAGGTTAAACGTTACACAATTGGTTAATTTTCCAATCGTGTAACGACCCACCACCCCCACATATTCTGCATTATATCGCTAAATATTATTAACGTAATTTATAGAGCATGTTCGGACATGGTGTTGTTTACATCCTCTTTAACCCTACATGTAATTTATGTATTTTTTCGTAAATACTATGTACACGACAGTGATGGTAAAGGTGAAAGTGTACTTTAATATTTGCATGACGAAGAGATGGGTACGTTTTGAAACGTTTTTTAAGTGGTCAAATACTAATATTTACTAACATTAACTTTTGTAGGTAACCTAGAACAAAGTGGTACATAATATACCTACCACCAGAATTGACGTATATATTTCATATTAATAATAAATATTATGTCACAGGAGCATTGTTATAATGTGCACTGGTAGATCAGTCTTCTCCTCAACTTATTCAAGCACAATATATGTATTTATTATCTTAAAAAATATCATATTTCATTAGGTTTGCAAGACATAAATCAACACAACGTGTGTCCCATAAAGGGTTAAAGGCTTTAACTTATTTTGGGTGCTTGAAGACTGAACCCATTTTAAATAAGGAGAATTGAACCAAGTTTTAATCCTGCCCCGCAGTAACTTTAAACTTATTTTATTATTTCCTATTTGTTCACAGGTAACAACAATGCCTCGAACATATAAAATAAAAACGGAAAATCCAAGGACTACCAACAATGAAATGAAAAATGCACTGAATTTAATAAAGACAGGAAAAAGTATTAGAGAAGCAGCAAAAATATCCAATATTCCATTTGACTCTCTGTCGTTACTGGGAGGAGGTACAGTTGCATGGTGAAAACATGCGCCTGACGCCAAACTACTATGTCAAGACAGTATTCACAAATGAACAGGGGTTAGCGCTGAAAGAGTTCTTTGTGACAAGTTCAAGAATGTTTTATGGCCTACCTACGAATGAATGTCGTCATCTTGCTTGTGAGATGAAACGGAATATTTGAGTTTTGATCCAAGTATACAGAAGGTACTCACCAGTCGTTCTCCCGACAGCACCTCGAGCAGCTTGATGAGCATCTTGCCATCTCGCATGTCCACGTACAGGTCGCCTATGCGGCAACCCACGCGCACGAGGTGGGAGTTCACCCATTTCTGGAATGTCTTTTTCTGGACACCCTCTCGTTCGTCTGGAAATTAAACAAACACTATTAGCTTTACGAAGGCACTGCCTACACACACCGGTAAACCGTCATAAAGACCAAGGGTCTTCTTATCGGTGTCACTAGTACTAAACATTTTTTTTGTCTAAAACCTAAAGCTTTATTTATTACTAATTTTCTAAACCGCAATTTTCATTGAATTCAAGTCTACTGCTTTCACCGTGAATTTGGCAAATTAAATAAAAAACAAATGTCGAATGTTAAGGATCTAGGCGTTAGATTTGTGAGCACCCTGACATTTTATGAGCACGTAGAGACAATCAGTGGTAAGGCATTGAAGATGTTAGGATTCGTTCTGCATACTGCCAGGGTTTTATAAAATACCCGCGTGCTGAGAACTCTTTACAACTCTTTGGTGCGAAGTAGACTCGAGAGTGGCTCGATGATTTGGGGGCCACATTAACTCAAGTACTCTCTTATAATATTACGATTGGCAGCCTCCGTGGTGTAGTGGTCAAGACGCTTGACTCACACACGGAAGTTTCCGGGTTCGATTCCCGGTGAGAACACAAAAATCAAATGTGATTTTTCTCAAGCCTGGGTATTCTGTGATGTAATTTACAACTGTAATTGGGCCTCCTGGCCTGTTGTGGTGAAAAAAAAAAAATACAGAAAATCCAAAAGAAGTTTCTGAGATATCTCTACACGCGAGAGTGCGGGTATTATCCTTGGCTCTACCCGACCGTCTCTCCATGGTATGCTTGGCTACAACAGTTTAGAGAATAGAAGAAATGTGTATTTGACTACACATTTTTATCGATTGTAGCGCGTTTTGGTCGATAATTCTGAGATTATGATGAGCATCGGTTTGTATGTTCCTGATAATTACCTAAGACAGCGTCAGCATAGATTGTTATATATTCCGATATACAGGACCAACCTACATATGGTTATGCCTGTTGAAAGGACTACCACTATGCTGAACAACATCGCTCTGGATGTTGATCTGTTCGATATGCCCAAGGGGTTTTTCGGAGCAAGATTCTCCTACTAATTTGACAAGAGTCTCTTTACGTATTTTTTATCTTTTTATAATATGTATGTCATGAATTTTAGCTTGTAAAGTAAGTATTATTTTTCATAAATGAATTGAATTGAATTAAATGTTGTAGGAGTAATTCTTCCTCATGACCAAATTGCAATCACACAAACAGTAGAAAAAACTGTATATTCGTGTGTGTAATTTAGTAATAAAAATCCATTATTTTGATCCATTATTTTGACCTAACTTTACTGGCACCCTCCATACAGGTCACCAAAAGATTAATTCCATAATTATACAATTAACACCGCTTATTTCGATGTTATTAACTACTTAAATTTAATCTAGTCATAGAGAAATTATTGTTGGTACTTTCTACATATGACAATTATATTATAACATACACTAATTTTATAAGCACTACTTGCTAGGAAATATACTATTAACTGCATAATTTCAAACACAAACAGGGAATTTATAGAACCATTGTACATTGCTTACTATTTTTACTATTAATATTTATTTCATTGCTATGTAAATATGCTTTATTTTTTGAATACTCTGTTTTATCACTTATGTTCATTGTAAAAAAAAAAAATTTAAAAAAAAATAATTAAAAAGCATGGGGGCGATTACAATCACAAGTTAGGGAAGCTATACCTTCACTGTGACTGTAGAGCTGAAGATAAGATGATTAAAGAAATATGGATGTTCAAACATGGGCAAAATAGGAATGTTACACAGTGCGTAAAGTGGCTACTTTAACCAGCCAATGACAGGTCATAAAACAAACCGGGTTGTGGTCCCGTGGTAGTATTGTGGACTCACAGATCAAAGGATCGAGGTTCAAATCCCATTCTACTACAACTCGATTTCCATTTTTCCAGCACAAGTTATTTACGACTTTTAAGAAATGGTCTGAAAATTATAATATTTTGATAAAAAATGAGAACTCCAGTATTTCTCCTTTTCACAAAAAAAAATGGGACCGACCGAAACAAGATTTTTAGCCGAAAACGAATTTCGGCTTCTGTTCTAGTTTCGGCCGAAACCGACGATTTCGATATACGATGAAACAAAAGGCATAATTTTAAAGAGTAAATTTGTTTATTTTTGGCGCTTTTTGGTTCGTTATTATGTTTTACACATAAATTATATGTACGCTATAGGAACTTTAACTTATTGATCATAAAGGCATTACAAAAATATAATAACTAAAAACAAATAGAAATCACGCGGCCGAGTCACGAGCTATAAGATGCACCTGATTTCACCCAAACATATATAGAAATATCACATACTACGAATACCGATAAAAATATATGAAATGGTTTTAGAATAATTAATTGCATTTTCAAAATCAATAAAGATTTTGTGGAGAAATGTTTTCATGCATAAGTTTAAGAAAAATATTTTTTTAAATACATCACTAGAAAAACGCGTCATGTTTGGCCTTGATAGTTGTGACTTCAAGATTGTGACAATGGTCGGGAACAAATAAACATGAATCATGACGAATTAGGGGCGTGGCCAATGGAATGACCGTTATTGCGGGAATTCAAAATTACAAATTGAAAAATATATATATGCTACTAATAAGTAACAAAAAAATATTTTTTTACTGCACAGTATTTTATATACCTTTATTACTTTGATAATGTAAAAGTTCGACACATCCCGACCGCAGGTTTCGGTCGAGCCGAAGTGTCGACCAATTTTTGTCCGAAACCGAAACTTCGGTCGGTCACTGTCATAAGCCCAATAAATGCCCAGACATTTATATTTCCGTCTCTAAAATGTTCTCTATATCTGTTGTCGGGGTGAAATCCAGTCTACAAACATTTGGACAAATTAAAGATATCATTGATTACGCTAAGTTTAACATAAATTATTGCAAAAATTCAGTAGTTGTAATTGATCAATGTACTTGTGGCTGAACGCAGTAAAAAAAGTAGGTACATATAGTATTAATAATAATAATAATAATAAGAGAACAATAATTAATAACCAAATAAACAATATTTCTTTTAGTCCTCTTCTGTCTAACTTCGAAAATAATGATATCAAATTACCACCCGTGTAAAGAAAAAACGACTTGATTTATTGGGTCCACGTGTAATATTTAGTGAACATGATAAAAATTTTAAAAAAGGAATCAATTCATTAGTTACGTAAACCTTGACGAAGAAGCTTGTTTGCTTTGAAACTGGTCGGTGGAAAATAAAAATTAGAAAGTTGTTTTATTTATTTTATTATACTCGTAATGAATAACCACAAAGTTAGTGCTTCAAATATAAACTTTATAATCAATATACAATTTATATACATATAAGGGCGGGCCTTAAGGTGCCTTAAGGCAATTTCTTCTCCCTACCTACCCAAACCGTTCAATCTGAGAAAATTACAAGTATCGTACAATTTTATACAAAATCAAAAACAAAGATTAACAAAATAAAAAAATTAACACTATACTAGGAAGAGAGGAGGGGATGGGAAGGAAAGAAGAAGGATAAAAAAACAACTTAATTATTTAGATAGTGACATTTCAATCTTGACTTAAATGTAAATAAAGAAGGGGCGTCTCTAACATTAGTGGGTAGATTATTCCACAATCAAGCCGCTACTATTGTGAAAGAGGAGGTAAGAAAATTAGAGCAAACAGCAGTTTTGGAATATTTTTCATATTTACACCGGTGAAATTCAAATATGTAATTGCGCAGCAAGATTATACGTCACGAAACGTAAATATTTTGACATTTAATATTAGGTGTTCACGGATGTTGCATTGTGATCGCGAATACGATAAACAACCATGGTGAGAAATTATTATCACGTCGCTTATTATCACGTCGATAGTTATTTGTGATTGAGCTACTGATATGATTATCAACCACGAAGTTAGATACAGTTTACAGCAATACAACAGGCCGTGAGTACTCAGGTCATGAATTGCAAGCGCAAACTGAAACCGTGCGTTACACGTTTGTTGTTAAACTAAAAACCAAAACAAAAATTTAGAACGCTTTTGTTATATGCAATAGAGCTAAATGGCTTATTTAGCGAATTATTACTCTGGGAGTAAAACCCTTTCAAATACATTATTCACTATTCATGCAGAAAAAATCACTTTGAATGTTTGACTCAACAACAGTTTTGTTGACATATTTTGGACATGATACATACTCATGAAACCATTTTAGTTGCTTTAATTGTTTTTTTATTTTTTTATTATTTTTTTATGTACAATACAGCACTACTGACAATTACCAATGTACATAAATTATATTATTAGGTAATTACAAAAACATCTTAAAAAAAAAAAAACATAATATATTGTATTATTGAGCTCTAACACATAGTCTATAAAAACAATAGTAAACAAAGACGAATGAGTCACTAATAGGCATAATGATGCATAGTTAGAGAGGAAGAATCTAAATCTGGTAATCCCAGCATGGAAAAGATCCGCCTCTCTCGGTAGGCTGTTCAACAGACCAATCATTCTCCCCACAGGCATCATCAACGGTAAATTTGTCCTGCATTCAGGAAGAACAAATGGTCTGTGTTGCCTAACTCTTAAATAGTTGCTCGGAACATAATTATAATTTTATGCGCTCCAAAATGTTAAAATGCAAAATATGAATTGTTTCAATGGATGAGATTTCGAAAAAATATACATTAACGGAATTAATCATCAGAAAATATATAAATATAAGTAAATGTTTATCATAGTAAATTTGGAACTAAACCGAGAGGATTAAGAGGATTTAATCAGTTGATAAAGATCGAAAAATAACGTATAACTCCATTTTTTTATAATTTTTCTCATTTGTAGGGTTTTATCAGTATATATTTTTTTTGTCCTAGCTTTAATTTTATTTAGCTGTATTTTATTTGATTAGTACTTGTATTTATTATTTAGAATGGACCGCACAAGTCCAGTCCGTCAATAAATAAATAACGGATTAAATAAACTCCAGGAATTTGGCAATGTTTATTCCCACGTATCGGATATATTTAGTGAAGGGTATTGTTTTTACATATCAAACCTATTGAACTTTCTTAAAGATGCTGAATAGTAATTAAACCTTTAGTATAATTGTTATATGGCGGCCTCCGTGGTGTAGTGGTCAAGACGCTTGACTCACGCACGGAAGGTTTCGGGTTCGATTCCCGGTGAGAACACAAAAAATAAAAATGTGATTTTTCTCAAGCCTGGATGCTCTGTGATGTAATTCACCACTGTTATTAGGCCTCTTGGCCTGTTGTGGTGCAAAAAAAATAAAAATATATAAAACAGTACTTTATGATTTTCTTGTTGTATTAATCCTTTAAAATATTTTATAATTGAATTAGATTTTTACATTTATTTTTAAATGTTTTAAACTTCTACTGAATGTGTTGTATATTGTTAAGGTTTAATTTTTGTTTCTAAATCTTGAGTATAAAGTATTTAAAAAAAAAAAAATCCAAATACGTTTATACTATAAGTTTTATAAAAGTCAATTCTGCCGTATACGTTAATAAAATAATAAATAATAATAATTTTTTTTTAATATTTTCCGACCCCGAGATAGATAAATGAATTGGAAGAGAATTGATATGGCGTGCACAAATGGCACGCGTAAACAATATCAGTTTCTTATAAACATTCAAACCACAGCTTTATAACAACTATTAAAAATCAATCACACAATACACACGCGAACCTGTTATTAAAAATACTTCAAAACTAAGCAGTCGAGTTGCGCAATGCGAAAAAACATAATCAAATATTTTATTCATTTGAAGACGTATTGTGATGGGTTAAATGATGTATCATTTTCTTATACGTGTGATTTAAGATCAACACAACGCTGCAATAATCAGTACGCTATGCACCACAAACTCCGGTTAAATAACATCTATAAAAAAATGCTGTTATTTATTTTTTCATACAAATGACAGTAGTCATTATTTTATGGCTACATTAAACTAATTAAACAAAACATTGAGGTACCTAGATAATATTAAAACATTTATTGAATGAAGGCGGACACTTCTGAAAAACGTTAATATTTGAAAAAGAAAAATTCTAAAGGTAAAAGGATTGAAAGGGCTGGCATACGGCAAACGAAAATCTTCCCTTTGCTACGGACTTGAAAAGGGCAGTTTCTTAAAAGCAGAGAGCATATTATTACCTATATGAAAAGACCGTGCAGACGCAGACTATTATTTAATCAACTTTTCATTTTATTTTAAAAGAAAACATATTTTAGTATCATCTGTACTCTGTACTCCGAATCCGAAATGATTGATAAGATAAAATGATACGAGTTACATAAATTTATTTCTAGTGACCGACAGAAGTTTCGGTTTCGGACAGTTTTGGTCAATAGAACGAATTTCGGCGGTGGATTCGGCCAATTTTTGGCCGAAACCTGCGGTCGGGATGTGTCGAACTACGTTCGCCTGAACTCGTGTGCATCTTATTACTCGTGACTCAGCTGCGTGACCTTGTATATTTATATGTTTGTAATTCCTTTATATAGTTAATAAGTTAAAGTTCTTATAGCGTACATTGAAGAACTGTTACATACAAGTTATATGTATAACATGACAACGAACGAACCAGCTAAAAATAAATAAATTTACTCATTAAATTTATGACTTTTATTTCACTGTGTATTTTATTTTACACTAATTTTTAATAAACTCGTGAGGTTTCAATGCAAACTCCTAATATTGGGCGTTTTGAAGTGACTTTTAACATATTTATCGTATTTGTCGGATCACAAGATGTACTTTTTTGCTCTGAAAATTCAACCAAAAATTGAGGTGCGTCTTATGGTCCGATGCATCTAATCGTCCAAAACACTATTTTGATAGAAAATATGTTTTCTTATTTTTTTATATTATGTATTGAATAAGGTTCGTGAAACCAACACTGTCATATTCATTGACAATACATACAGAATAACAAAAAATAACAAGACTAATTACGGGTTTCACATAGAAACAAAAATATACAAAACCACAAAACGTACAATTCGCTAGGAGTGAAAGGAAGTGGGATGGGAAAACGGGGAAGTAAAAAAAAAGGAAGAAGATAGAGAAAGTAAATATAAAACAATACAAAAATGAATATGCACACAACACGCATACATACATACATACATACACATACATACATACATACATACATGCATACATACATACATACATACATACATACATACATACATACATACATACATACATACATACATACATACATACATACATACATACATATATACATACATACATATACATACATACATACATATACATACATATATATACATACATATACATACACACATGCATATACATACACACACGTTCATATATGTATATATACATACATACATATACACACCTTAACATAATATATGCATACACAAAAAGTTATAGAATGTGCTTAACTAGTGTTTCGGACTATCTATTATAATTCTTATCATTTTATTTATTCGATTAGATTTTTATATATTTGAAGTATTTCATAAGCGTCTTCGGGACGGGTTATTTTGGTGAGAACAATTATGAAATACTACTTTAAATATATAAAAATCTAATCGAATAAATATTTAGGGTCATACAATTTCATCTTATTTATGTTTACCTACGTACCATACGTGCGTAGTTAAAATTGCAGCTGTCAAAAGAAGTTATCGATTAAAAGGGCAATTTTTGGTTGCTTTAAATGTCATTCATTAATTGGCTATGTTTTTATTGTCCTTGTACAGCGACTATGAGACGTTTTTCACAAAAAATGGCGCTATAACAAACATCCAGAATGATAATAAAAATAATTATTAACTTGTCTTATTTTTGCAGGTCGATTAAAATTCCTTACTTCCACATGGTTTACGTTTCTTCACAATATGCACGCAGTGCCTTTTTTAGTTTCGGCTGATGGAATTATATAAACGATTTCTAACCTCTCAATTCGACGACGAATTTGTCGAAGTATGTTTCCAATCCTGGGCACTCCGCTTTAACTCCCGTCTTTATCAGATCGTATCCTTCTGAAGACATTTTCATAAAACTCGCAAAAAATCTTGACAGTCACTGACAACATTCACAATCCTGTAGGTACTAAAATCACTAACAATCTTCCGTTCAACTCACAATTTTGTACACTTTACTACACCAATGTAAAGTTACTGCGATGATTTACACATTTTGTGTTAAAAATTATTGCACTTAACGATATAAACTGTAATCCTTAACGTGACATTTAAATTCAACCCATATTATTGACATGAATTAGAAAACTAAAACACACTAAAACGTTAAGTTATTTTTATCGCAGTTTTTACTGGCACTATGAATTGACACAGAGCGAACTTGTAACTAATTTAATTTTAACAAATGTAGATAAGAAATGCTACATTTACCGAGAATTTCAATCAATCGATTACTTTATTATTGATAATTTTAATATATCTTCAAGACGCGGTCGAGATACCGCACTCGATGCCTTCACACGGAGTGGCATTTTAATTCGTCAGGAATCCAGTGCGATATCGCCATAACTGAAATGGGACCCACCGAGCGAGTGGAGTCAAAATGATGCGCAATGTGATGGCACCGTTTAGAAAGTGGCTGACGATTTGTTATTGAGTATATGACGTCTGCATTTGATGGGTCAGTGATTTTGGTAAAGGTTAGTTATTTTGGCAAACTAAAAAAAATGTAGATGCAGGATGTCGGCTATGGATGTGGTGTAGATAGCGACTTCTGGTTGATAAAAAGGGCAAAAATGCGAATATATATTTAAAAGTAATTACTTATAGAAGAGTATATTATAAAAGTTGTTAGTACTTAATTAAAAATAATATTCGCGTTCTTTTTAAATGATGGGCCATTATAAAAAAATAACCCGATCTTTATGATTTTAACCCAATAGGGAAACATCACGTTTTATTTATTTATATTCTTAAAGTATCTAGGCTCTATTAAATACAGTCCAGCAAAAAAAAAAATGTTCTTATTAGTAGCATAAAAAATATTTTTAATGTGTAATTTTGAATTCCGGCAAAAACGGTCATTACATTGACCACGCCCCTAATACGTCACGACTCATGTATATTTTTAACTTTGTTCCAACAATTCATTTTTTTATGGAGCATCGTCACGCATCTTGACGTCACAACTATCATTGCCAAACATGTCGCGTTTTTCGAGTGACATATTTTTTAAATATTCTTTTTTAAAGTTATATATGAAAACATTTCTCCACAATATCCATATTGATTTTGAAAATACAATTAATTATTCTTAATCCATTTCGTATATTTTTATCGGTATTCGTAGTACGTGATATTTCCATATTATTTGATATTTGGCCTCAAACTGTGATAGCGATAAGAGAAAAGTAGTAGAACGATGATCAAACTAAGGATCTTTAGTCCAGAGTTCGTGACAGTACCACAGGAGTCACGGGACCACAACCCGAATAAAAACCTATGCGTTAAAATTAACCAAGTAAAAAAAAAAGACTACTGTGGGAACTTGAACCCGGGATTTTCGGTTCAGAGGGTTACGTAACTGTGACCATCTGAATATTATTTCTTTTTAAAACCACAAGACAAAACAGCGATAAATTATATCACAATAAGATTCCTAAGCAAATCTTAAAAGAAAATTATTAAATGGCTAATATGTGGCTTTGTCGGCCTCATGGTGTAATGGCCAGCGCATTTGTCTACCACGCAAGAGGTCTCGGGTTCGATTCCCGACATGGTTGATATGAAATATTATTAAAAATGGTGTTTTTATAACTAGAATATTTCATAATCCCTGGACTGGTACCTAAAGCGTAAGACTTATCACCTTACCTTCATGTTATAAAAATGATCGAGATACGCTGCAATTGGTGTACCAATGCAGTGCCCTATGCACCATTAAGTGCGGAAAGAGTGAAAAGGGAAAGGTGAATATGTAACAAGGCTTTATATTGATTATTATTCTATTTATCTATTTATTTTTTTGTAAATAGATTTTGTGTAAAAGAATACGTAGGCTTTTAGTTCTTAATAATGTTTATACTACTTTTTAAATTTATATAATTTCTTTTACTATATATTAAGCGCCTTTTTACTATATTTATTTTTTTATAAATAATAATAAATAAAAAAACGCCAGTGCTTGAAAAAATACAGTTTAACTCATTTTATCCCACCGGGAAGTAAATACAGAATCTTTGAACGAATTATATCGCCAATACAGCTGTCGGTGGGCGAAACTACTAATAGTTGTGAAATTATTACAAGAATGACTTTTTTTGTTTAAAATCCATAAATAGTGCAGGTTGTTGATTTAGCAAAAAGTAAAGCTGTAACCTTTGATATATAGATAATTAACAACTGAATTTGATTGGGTGTTATCACTGAATAGATCATATATATCTGTGGGTGTTATTCATAACTTTATCTGAACTTTATTCTGAGCACTACTGCCAGTTATAGACATATCGCATAGTATTTGCGATAAATTATATAACACTGGACACATACACCTAAGATGGGGCCTGTAGAAGTTAGCATAATAAATATGTCAACAATTTATGACGAATCGCCAAATTCATTTATTTATATATACGCCCAATATTTAAGGACATATTTATACATAAAACATTATTATTAAGAAAAGTAAAAAGACTCAATGGTACTTTGTG
This sequence comes from Micrasema longulum, assembly GCF_059751315.1. Classification (NCBI taxonomy): domain Eukaryota; kingdom Metazoa; phylum Arthropoda; class Insecta; order Trichoptera; family Brachycentridae; genus Micrasema; species Micrasema longulum. Next base: position 268,826 of record NW_028278424.1, read on the forward strand.
GAAGTGGAAGCAGAAAGAGGTGTTTATAATTGAATTTGATTCAGTGATCGTTTGAAAGAAGGCAACTTGTTATCAAAGAAATCAAGACTAGTATGTTTGTTGGCAGACCTAAGAATTCTGGGCATAGGGAAATGAAAACCATGGTTTATGGTTATCGGTATGAAAGAGTAAGTTTTGTCTGAGGTTTCTAGTTGGGATATTTAATTTTATTGAGCTCAGTAGTTCAGGCGCATCAAAGAGTGAGTTGAGAATTTTAAATAGGACTAGAAGGTCGGATTTATTTCGACGGTCTTGAAGAGAAGATATATTTAAGATAGTTACTAACTATAATAAAATAAATAAAACAACTTTGTTTTTAACCACTAATTTTTATTTTCCACCGACCGGTTTCAAAGCAAACAAGCTTCTTCGTCAAGGTTAACGTAACTAATGAATTAATTCCTTTTTTATTTTTATCATGTTCACTAAATACTACACGTGGACTCAATAAATAAAGTCGTTTTTTCCTTACACGGGTGGTAATTTGATATCATTATTTTCGAAGTTAGACAGGAGAGGACTAAAAGAAATATTGTTTATTTGGTTATTAATTATTGTTTTCTTATTATGAATCGCTTTTTTCATTTCTAAGTTGTCTAATTTTAATATTTTATTTTCAACATGAAGTACTTCTAATCCAGTGTCTTTATTGAAGTTATGATTATTTTCTATCAGATGAAACCGGTCGGTGGAAAATAAAAATTAGTGGTTAAATGCAAAGTTGTTTTATTATAATGAATAACCACAAAGTTAGTGCTTAAAATATAAGCTTTATAGTTTCTAACTCATTATACGTATATTGGTCTCTGGATAAGCCCAACTTCCAGCCTATCTTTCTCAGAAATCGATGTTGAACTGATTCAATATTCTTGATGTGAACATCATAATATGGAGACCAGATAACAGAGGAATACTCTAGGTGCGGGCGAACTAGGGAACAGAAGAGCGTTTAAAGGGTATTGATATTTTTGAAGTCAGTTGTGCTTCTGTAAATAAATCCATACAAATAAATCCCAATGTTGCTATTAAGATCTAGTCCCTATAGAAATACAATCATCTTAATATTTTACGAAAATGGCGCTTAATAAATCACGGGTATTATTATTATTTGGACATCTGATTGCAACACTAATAAAATTTGTCTGCGAATCTTATAAATTTTGTTGCAAAATATATGGTGGGTAGATTAAGATCGAGTATTGAGTACTGAGTACAGACTGCCGAATATCATACTTTTAGCAAATTACGTAAGCGTCAAATTAAAAATTACATAACTTACATTATACTGAATACTGATTACGGATGCATAATATTTTTATTGAACGTGGAGATAAAATTACAAAATTTAATATGCATCATAAAAACCAGTATTTTTAATGACGATTAAATAAAAATTTGACGACTCGATGGCTACGAAAATATATTTTTTTAAATTGCATCGCCTATAAAAATTAATCAAAATCAGATCCTCGCTGCATAATCTGAAATAAACACTTAAGAAGGCTCTCAATCCTGCTTTGTTTTATATCATTATGTAAACGTGTCCAGGCGGATAATAAATACAGTTATGTGTGTGAATTAGAACCAGAATCCTGAACGAGTGTTTTCGGCCCGATGGCTATTCTCTAGCAAAAATCTCTACAAGAAATAGTGTAGTGATTGGCCGGTACGCCTACCGTACTTGAAGTCCAAGGTTCATATTTAAAATAAAGGTTTGAAAGGTGATTTTACACTGCAATATTTCGTTGTCTCGGGCTGGCACCCTTACTTTACCTTCATGTAACAAATAATTGAGATACACGGAATTTGGTACAAGAATCAACGCCCTATCCACTGAGGTATAATTAAATAGAGATGATGCTTCATAGAACGAAAGTTTGAAATTATGTTCCGAAAAATTAACGTTGTCGCTTGAACTTGAACACTGCCGTGCCGTGCAAAACGCGTAGCAGAGTAAAAAAGACTTAACTGTCTATGCCAGTTGAATGTGAATAGGGAAATATCACTTTTTTTACATTTTTAAAGTAATAAAAGTCTATGAAATACTGTCCAGTAAAAAAATATTTTTTTGCAAATAATTAGTAGCAAAAAAAATATTTTTTAATGAGTAATTTTGAATTTCAGCAAAACTGCCATTCTATTGGCAACGCCCCTAATAAATCACGATTCATGTTTATTTTTTCCTGGCCACTGACATTTGTTTGTAACATCATCGCGAATCTTGACGTCACAACATCCAAAGCCTAACACGTCGCGTTTTTCTAGCGACATATTTTTATTAAATGTACTTTTTTACTTTTATGTATGAAATCATTTCTCCACAATATCCATATTTCACATAGAACTCAAAAATAATGACACTCAACTCACGCGCAAACGATCAGTCATGCCCAATGCGTATTTAACCGTTTTTCGACCGCCAGCCAAAAATGACGTTCAGAATCTAAACCAAAAATCCTGCTTGTGTCATGAAAGCGTGTAAAAACCTTTCGGGTGAACATTGTAAAAAGGATTGTGTAACTTTTCATTGGTAAATATTTGCTCATGAGTGATTAACAAAGCTTAAACAATTCATATTCAGATATATATAATTGAATTATTTCACCTAGGCAACGTCTGAAATTTTTTATTCCATTTCTATACTTCTCCGTGGACCAGGTGGATATGTTAATATTAACACTGCCGCGCTTACGATAAACGCATTAACTAAGGTTTTTGTCGAAATTGAGTTATTACATTATCTGGTATTTCATGATTTCTTCATTTAATCGGCTTTTCAGTTTTCATAAATGCATCTCATCTAAATCCTGAGATACAAGCAAAATAAAAAAAAACTTTAAACGCGTTTTTCTCGAAAAGCGTCAAACCCTAGTAATTGCTATTATCTTAAGTGCGGCAGAACAGTTCCCCAGGGAGTTGAATCCAGTCTACAAAAACAAACTCAAAATATTGTTGATATTAAATATGAGTTAATATTATTTTGGTATTCCCCAAAATCCAGTGAAATAAATGAGTCGAAATTATAAGGAAAGAATCTGATTGGGATCCACCAAAAAAGAATGTTGACTGTTGAGGCTGTAGTCTGGTAAAACGCACGCAAAATGAGGAAATCATACGATTTTTCCATTTTAAAACAAATGTTTTTTTAATCGCGCAATAATAAAAAAATATTAATTAGATATATACAATATTTTTTTAATGTATTTCTGTAAAAATGTACTTAAAAGTTTTATGTAACTAAAATATAATTACTTTTAGACCGGCAGTTTACGCCATTTCAAATTGAACGTAGTTATACAGAAAGCAGCCAGCCATAGAAAAGTAAAACTGAGATCATAGCATTTTTGTGAAAAGGGTGAATAATTGAATCTACACAACAGTTGGAATGTTTTTTACTTTTGGCAAATGATAAACAATGAATACACTGGTTTTTTTTATGTTACGAACAAGAATGTAATTACATATTTGACCTGTTTTTATGATTTTTAAAATACCGTAACATTATTCTAGTGCTGTGGGTGTTTTCTGCAAATTGAGAAATTACGATTTTGCGATCGATAATATTTTCAGAAGGTGATTATAACAGTTTTTTGTACGAAAGCGACCTGGCAGTTTTTAGCAGAACATATAATAGACCTTACTGCATCCGATAACACCAAAATCACATTTTTTCAAAATTGTGGACTGGCTGCTTTCTGCATAACTATGTTTAATTTAGACTAAACTTAGGTATCTATCTGGGATCTCAATAAAGACTAAGTATCGAACTAAAATTTGTTGTAATAATTTTAAGATAATAACAATTTCAATGTTCAATAACATGAAAGTGCCCGAAGCAAAATTTAATTTTTGTGTTTTTGAAAAGAAATACAAGCATTTCAAATCACATACATTTTTGTGACATTTTCTTTTATTTCTACGTAAAATTATGCCTTTGCTGATACTTAAAAAAATATATTTATTGAAATATTTTAGTTGAAACTTTTTTTATAAAACTGTATTTTTTTTTTAAGAAGATAATTCTGGTTGTAATATTCGATTTATAACAATGTCTTATTAACGTTTTTATGACCTTCATACCTGCCCTTATCGGTACAGCATGCGTTTTACCAGACTACAGCCTTAACGTTAAAATCCAACCTTTGTATATCCCAAAAATGAGTATCCTACAATTTTGGTAGCATATGCGTGATCGTTGAACGCAACCCTGGTATAAATAAACAAACTCAGTACCTATGGGTACGTTTTCGTGTCACAACTTTTTTAAATTTACTCTCAGGGCGCGTCACGTATTAGTATGTCAATGGCAATGCCCCATGCACGACTGCATGCGGAAAGGGGAATGACCAGCAGTACTGGAGAGAGTCGGGACTTACCGGCTAAAGCCTTAATGCGGGACCGCTCGAAGAGTCGGGACGAGGAGTTCCCACCGTCGTACTCGTACTCGTCCAATATCTCCTGACCGGGCACTTGGGACGGATCCCAGCGCACCATCGAGATATCCGTCGTCATGCCGTGACCGCGGCACGCTCACTGCAACAAAAAAAATATAAAATGAAATATTTAAAGTCAACAAAAATAACATTGTGATTTTCCATCCTAATACCCGTTACTTATATATTTTTTTTGTGTAAAATCACTGCTGATTGGATTCGATACACGACTGTTCCTTCGTCAAAACTTTACTTTGAGAGTCGACACAATTTTATCTTACCGTATTTTGCAAACGATAAGACGCATCGGACCATAAGACGCACCCCAAAATTTATTTACTTATTTATTTAAAACTTCAATTAAAAAGAATAAGTACTTTGGCGGACTTATTGCTTAAAGCAATATCTTCCAGCCAACTAAAAAAAAGACTGGTCAAAAGAAGAGTTGGTCAAAATTTTGTACAAAAAAAACATAAATATCAACTTTACATGAGAGCGGTTAATTTTTTTAAAAACATTTTATGTCACAACCTGATAAGTACAAAAGTATATCATTTGATACCTGGGTTAGTTTTATAGGTTTTTTTAAAAGCTAGAATATAAAACCTTTATACAACCTTTTCAAGGTCAAATATAAAAGAAAGTCAAAGTCGCATTTTTCGCACATCCGTCATTGTTCTATGATCACGACGATGTGCAAAAAAAAAATCGACAAATCAAATAGCAAATAATCATGTTTCCTAGATACAGACAATAAATAATAAAATACGACAGGCATGAAAACATCATGCATTCTTGATTTAAACGAGTGTAATTCTCAGGTGTATGGTTTTCAACTGCATAGGAGGAAGTAAATAGACCGAAAAGCGAATGCAGATAAAGCTAAAATTGCAATCAATACTCGACCCGCAAGTGCGGCTCTTGGCAACTGCATCCTGACTGTCGCAATACGCGACATGATCCAACGTTTGTTTTCACTGCCATCACGAAATGGGTTCACGTTACTAAAAATAACACGAACAACTTGTCCGATATAAATAATTTCAATAGTACCTATATTACGGTAAAGTACTTTCAACTCGAATTGCTGCTGAGTACGAATCAGCAAAGCGTAATTTGGTATGTATGGATTTTTTACCAATTCTTATGGCGTTTTTTTTCTGTTTTAAAATATCTTCAACTTTACCGACATATTTTTTTACCAGCCCCGCGATTAATTGTACATTCTCATTTGTACTATAGTCTCAAGTCTATCATTTAAAAGGGGTAAAATATTATGAGTTGAATAATAAAAAAAGTATTTATTATCAACTCATAATATCTTTGATGGACGAACATAAAAGTATAACTGCAAAAGTGTAACTTTTCAGAAGAGCAAAAAAAAGATAATATGAACCCAATTATTTATCTATAGAACTCACATTTTGCGAAATGCGTTATTATTTACAAATCATTTTATCTGTGTAACCACATTTGAGTAATTTGCACAAATATCAGAAATATTCCAGATATACTACTCGAATTAATAAAGATGGGACAGAAATGAAAGAGCAAATAGCAAGTTTTCGATGAAATATTAGAAGAAATGACTTTTTTAATGTACGCTTTTTTTTCAATTTTGTGACCGAAAAATATAGTAAGCATATTAAGTCCATCTTGGTTATTACGCGAAGATGAGACCGACTGAATTGCTCGTTATTGCATATTGTCTCCAAGTAAACAAATAAATATACGTAGAGTTCATACAGATAATTTAAAAAAATAAAACTATCGACGAAAATTATAATCCATGTTTATTCTTATTCTTAGATGTGGGGGTCAGTGCTATGCAAGCTCCTGACGTCACTGCGACCTGTGAAGATCGATTGTGACGGGTCCCGTGAATAGTTCTCGCCATCCAAGCCCAAGTCTATAAAGAGCCTGGCTGCTGTGTGGAAGGCGAGAGTTTACATTTTGCTAAATCTCCCCCTCCAAGTTCAGATCCGTAAAGTATAGGGCTATTAAGTAGGGGGCGAGCTCTTTAACATCCTCAGGTTTAACCAGTGGTCCCCCGAGGATGAGGCTTCTTTTATGATGTCAAGTATCACATTCACATATAATGTGTATAGGTGTTTCCTCATTTGCACTGCAGAAGCTTCATCTAGATGTTTCGGAAAGGTTCATTCTAGCAAGGCGTTTGTTCAATCTGCAGTGCCCTGTAAGGGCTCTAGTGATAACCCTCACTTGATTTCGGCTGAGCTTTATTAGGTCAAAAGCAAAACTTTGCGAGTTACTTTTTTTTAGTTTCTTCGCGTGGTGCTGACCAGGTACTTTTTGCCAGAGCATTACACTACTTCCTGGCCTGACACTATGTAAGTGTCTTAAACGTCATCCGATCCCGATTGTCAGTGACGTCGGTCCTAATTTAGCCACCCATTTAAATTTTATTACTTAGGTTGTTTTTTCGAAAAGTATGTTTTTAAACGATTGTGGAGTTTTTGCTCAACTGTTGACAATATTTTTGTTCGGTATATCCGAGGAAAAACTCGTTATTTAAGCGAACAAATGTATGGAGAAAACCATAGACACAACTAACTAACTAACTAACCATCACGCCATTTCCCCAGAGGGGTAGGCAGAGAGGATAGAACGCCACACCACTCTGTCCTGGCACACTTCCTTTGCTTCCTTCACATTCATACATCTTCTCATGAACGCACGTCGATTATTCCGACTTTTCACATGACCACTTTCAAGAATTTGTTGTACTTGATCATGCCATGTCTTTCTCGGCCTTCCTCGACTTCTACAACCAGACACATTCGCATCATAAATCTTTTTAGCCGTTCTTTCATCATTCATTCGCTCCACATGACCGAACCATCGCAAAAGACCTTTCTTAATTTTGTCGATAATGCTTAACTCAGCCTTGCATTCTGCTCTAATTTCGACATTAGGGCACCTATCATACATTGTTTTTCCGCACATTCGCCTGAGGGATCGCATTTCAACAGCATTCAGTCTACTTTCGTCCCTTTTTTTCCAACTCCATGCTTCGCTTCCATACATTAGGGTTGGTACCAGAACTCCATTATGAACTGCTAATTTAGCCTCTTGCGATAGACACTTATTTGCTACGACAGACTTTAAGGCACCATTAACTCTGTTACCGGCACTAACCCTCCTTTCAATATCCTTGTCCATATTTCCATCTCTAGTAAACATACTACCCAGATATACAAATTCTTCGACCTGTTTCAAACTATCTCCATTTACTACAATCTTACATTCAGTCATAGTTACATTTCTTTCAAAGACCATGACGTTCGACTTTTGCACATTCATTAGCAAATCACTCTCCTTGCACACTTCGTAAACCTTTGTAACCAAGGATTGCAGTTCCTCTTCGCTGTCAGCTAGGAGGACTGCGTCATCGGCGTACAGAAGGCAACTGACAGTAAGATTACTCATTTTCGCTCCCACATCCATACTTTTCAATTCTCTCATACATTTAGCCATGTATATGTTGAATAACCACGGTGACATTACACATCCCTGTTTGACTCCTTTAGGGATGTCAAACCAGGAAGTTAATGACCCATTTACCCTTACACACGCTACACTATCTTTGTACAAGGAAGCAATAGCGCGGACAAGGTTGTCACTCACTTCATACTCCGATAGAACCATCCATAATTTTTTCCTATCAACTCGATCAAATGCTTTTTGCAAATCAACAAAAGCGCAAAAAAGCTTCTGGTTTTTCGCCAAAAACTTTTCTGTCATATTGCGTAATGCAAATATTTGATCCATACATCCTCTACCATTCATAAATCCACTCTGTACATCCCATACTTTCTCCTTGGTCACGTTTCTTACTCTTTCTATCAGTATTCTTCCATACATTTTGCCGACAGCGCTCAGAAGACTGATAGCTCTGTAATTCCCACACTCCACCTTAGAACCCTTTCCCTTGTATAACGGCATAACAACTGCCCTCCTCCAATCAGGTGGAGTCCTTTCCTCCTTGAGACACAAGTTAAAAAGTTTATGTAGCCATGTGAGAATTAATTTGCCACCCGACTTAATAAACTCTGCTGCAATACAGTCATACCCTTGCGCTTTACCATTCCGCATACATTTGACAACGCTGATAATTTCTTTCATACTAATCTGACTTACCTCATCATTTGCGTTCAGACACACCTCGGATAGTGTCGATACATCGGCACCGCCCGAGTTACCAGTGTGCGATTCATAAACTTCCTCAAAGTATTCCTTCCATCTCTCTTTTATTCCACTCTCACTAGTCACCATTTTTCCATCCTTATCTTTAACAACTGTCATGCCTCCGCTTTCACTGCTACTCCTGGAGTTTTTCACAGCTTTCCAGAAAACTTTCATGTTTTCATGGAAATTGTGTGTCATTTTCATTCCTTCTTCATCCTTCAATTTTTTCTTCCGTTCACATACACCCTGCTTAACCTTTTTCTTACTTTCACCATACACGCGTTTAGCCGATTCATATTCAATTGTATTCTTTTTTACAGCAAGCAAATTTATCCACGCATCCTTCTTTTCTTTAACGAGTTTTTTGACTTCGTCGTCCCACCACGCATCACCTTTCTTTCTCCCTAGCGTTGTCACACCGCACACTTCTTTCGCCGCCTCGCACATACTTATTTTCAAACACTCCCACATATCGTTTATACCCATACATTCTACATCTTTTTCGTTCAGTCTGTGACTCACAGATCTTTCAAAATTATATTTTATGTCAGCATTTTGCAGTTTTTCAACTTTGACTCTAGAAGGAGCCTGAACTTTGTTTGTTTGGGACCGCCATCCCTTAAACAGAATCACCCTTGAGACCACTAAAAAATGGTCTGATTCCATCTCGGCCCCTCTGTACACACGTGTGTCGACAGTTACAGGCTTCAATCTAGAGTCAATGATGACATAATCGATAATCGACCTTTCATTTCCTCTCTCCCATGTGTATTGGTGGATTCCTTTATGTTCGAAAAATGTATTTGATACAAAAAGGTTCCATTCCAGGCATACCTCTAGCAGTCTTTTCCCATTGTCATTCACTCTTGCATCCCCAAACATACCTAGAGCTGACTCCAGCCCATCTCTCCTTGTTCCCACCCAACCATTAAGATCTCCAGCCAAAACTATCCTTTCGCTATCTTTTTTCCCATTCATCACATTCATTAGACTCGTCCAAAACTCGTCCTTCTCAGATTCACAGTCGGGGTTGACAGGAGCGTATCCTATGATAACAAGCAATCTTGTCAGTCCGACCTTAAATCTGACAAACATGAGTCTCTCACTTACAAATTCATATTCATTCATGCCCTCTATCATTCTTGGCGATAGAAACGCAGCAACACCCCGGCAAGCTCTGTCCGTCTCAGGGAGACCGGACCAGAGAACCAGAGTATCACCGTGCTCCATCGAACCACTCCCTTTCTTCCAAGTCTCAGAGACACACAATAAATCTATACATTTATTCTTCATTATATCACACAGTTCATTCATCTTATCAGTCATACGTCCTCTTACATTCCAAGTGGCAATTCTACATTCCTGAGAATTCCTCCTCTTTGCGCCCCCCCGAGAGAAGCGACCTGATGGGTTGCGAGCCTCATCGCGGTCAGCTAGCGGCATTCTCCCATTCTACCATGACATTAAAACTAACTTATAACTTAACATTCTTCCCACATAATACTAAAAATATACACTTAATTAATTATCGACATTATATTGTACTATTTAATATTAATTATTATACCCCCTCATACTATGCTACCTAAATGCTCAACTATAATAGATGAAAACAATGACCAAAATAGATTATTTCTAAGACTTACAGTATAAGTATTCACAGAAGTATCTAACACTAAAATCCACAAAATAACGTCATTTACACAACAATAGCAGTCATTTAAAACTAATGGTGTCTCTATTGTGTACCGAGCGTGTACATTTCTGCTGGAAGCTCGAGTCGCCGCGAGCCGGTGCCACGTGAGTCCCAGATGTTCCAGCTGTTGATTGTCGCTCAGTACAGCACCCGTCTGCATAGGCTTTCAAGGAAGCTAAAACTTCCCGCGCCTTACCTCGCCTCGGTCCGCGGTTTGGGAATCGCACTTTTGCAGGTGTCAAACAATACCCCAACTAAGTAGCCCCCTTTTCACTTTTCACTTATTGTTTATTGTTTATTGCTAATCCACACACAAATGTCAACAAATATCTCCTCATTACATCTGAGATCTCGCCATTTCCGAGAACGTTGTAACCAAGTTCGACTGTATGCGAACAAATATGTAGTTAATATCATGCTCGGTACTTTTTACTCTAACTTATTTTCCAGACCAAAAATGCAATATGACATCACATATTAAAGGAGTCCACTCGAACACCCGCATTCGCAAATACGTCACGGTAGTCATAGATTTAGGAAAAATAATCGGACATACTGACCGATATACGGAGTCCGTTTGAGTAAAATGGGAGTCATCGATGCGCGCTTCCTTCGGACATCGGCAGTGGTCTGGTTAGAAAATGGACGAAAGCGAAAATAGCAATGCCGGTACAGAAATAGCGCCGGCTGAACGGGAAACACCAACATTCCTTACGCATGGAACACTATGGACAGCGGATTAATGGATTCATTGGAGCCGGTATGCGTGAATTAGTTATTGGATATTGGGGATGTCCGGAATCAATCATTGTGACTGAGTCCCGAAATACGAAATAAAAAAAAACAGGACGCAAGTTTATGCGGAGGAAAACAGGTGATAAAAATTCAAATGAATACTGTATAAATTTAAAGTTTATATTTGAAGCACTAACTTTGTGGTTATTCATTATAATAAAATAAATAAAACAACTTTGTTTTTAACCACTAATTTTTTATTACGATTGTTTTTCTTTTGGTCCTCTCCTGTCTAGCTTAGAAAATATTGATATCAAATTACCACCCTTGTAAGGAAAAAAAGACTTGATTTATTGGGTCCACGTGTAGTATTTAGTGAACATGATAAAAAATAAAATAGGAATTAATTCATTAGTTACGTAAATCTTGACGAAGAAGCTTGTTTACTTTGAAACCGGTCGGTAGAAAAAAAAAATAATAATAATAAATTCGTGGTTAAAAACAAAGTTGTTTTATTTATTTTATTTTACTGTATAAATTATTTGGGTGGCCGAGGATTTTAAACAAACAAATACATAACTACATTTTGGCACATCAAACTAGAAGTCCAATTATATAAATTATGAGTTAAGTCTCATACAATACTACTTGATGCGGCATGTGGAACGTGATATTTTATTAAGTAATGTTTTGCCTCTATGTAATAAAGATTTCTGTATGTAAATGTTTATTATTATGTTTGCTATGTAATCAATGTACATATTGTAATAATTATAACAAATTAATAATATGAGTGTGTTTATGTAACTCTTGAGAGTAAAAAACGTATTTTTATGTATGATAAATATATTTTTTCTTATTATATAGAACTGAATATTCAGACTTAAAAAATAAATTACATTGAATTGCAATCTCGACAGGAATTGAACCCGTAACCTCCAAACGAGCCAGTGTGTTTACCATCAGCCCGAGGGTCGCCAATTGTATGGTCTAGTGACAAATTTAAAAGTAATAGTGTGTAAAGTGACTAAAATATACCAGCCAATTACAGGTGAAAAGCTGTATACACGCCTAGACTCTCATATTCCGGTATAATTGGTGAATATTTGTGACTTTGCCTGTACTAGTCGATCAAATCTCAATGTACACGTGAATCATAAATCAAAATCGTTGTTCTTTCGTTATTGTATATATATGTGAAATTGAATGCGGTTAAATAATTGAAAATTAAAGTATAGACAGTAGTGATTGAGGCGCGCGGCGTCCCTTTTCTTCCGAGAATTATTGACGATTAATAGAATATAAGTATTCGATAGCAAGCGAAATAGTTTTGGTTCACTTTAGGCATGCTGCCAGACAACACAAGTCTCGAGAAGCTGGACCTAACAGTTGGGTGCAGGGTACAGAAAGAAACAAGATGGTAGAAAAATTCGTGCATGACAGGCAAGCAAAATCAACAACTTACAATGATCGAACTGGTATGAAACTGGGAAGAATTGTGTGAGACTTTCCATGGATCAAAATTAATTACAAAGCGCGGAGTAAATATCATAAAATATGTTAGTTAAATAATATTTTTAATCCTCGAATTATTGATTTTATTATAGTTGATAGATTAATCGATCAGACTACACTTATAAGTCTTGTGCAACATTTCACACGTAATCGTTATTCTATCTTAAGTTTCCAACTACCTTGCAAATAAAATATTTATTTAAAAAAAAACGTTTCTATTAAAACAACCTAACGTCGATATGAAAACTATGCTAGTGATATTCTAGATAACATATTCGGGAAGAGATGCGTGGGATAGTACACAAAGTAGTCAAGCAATCATCAGGATAGTAAAAAATGCCATTGAGGCCAACCAGTACATAAATCTTATTAACATGAGGGTCACGAATATTTTAGATGATGAAGACATGAATAAAGCGCGGGTCCAGAAATTAGGATTTAACGTAATTCATTATATTAGGTGAAGGTACGCGGGATAACACTAATTGAAACCTTTTCTTTTCCTTCTTACTTATTTTATTTACATATTTTAGACCTTAATATAATAGCTATTTTTAATTATTTTTTTCTGCAGATATGAATTGAATTTTTTTTATTTTTTCTTTAAATCTTAAAGTAGGGCACACATATCATACATATTGTTATGTGTGTTCTAATAATAACATTGCAAATATATTTAATTTATAAATTGTTTATCACATATGTCTTGACCATTATTTTAAATTTTGATGTTTTTTTCTTCATAAATATTTTTTTCCATTTCGTAATACTTTTTAATTGCTTGAAATAAAATTGAATTTTGTGACTTTGCCTTTTTCCTAAATGGAAGTCTAATTTTGTTCTTTTCTCTAGTATTGTTATCGTGTTCATGCTGGTTCCGATCAATTTTTTTCCAAAATTCTGTTTTTTTATTAGAGTTTATAATTTATTTTTGATAAAATAAATAAAAATATGTGGTTAAAAACAAAGTTGTTTTATTTATTTTATTATAATGAATAACCACAAAGTTAGTGCTTCAAATATAAACTCGAAATTTTTGATTTCCATTGTTTTAATTTTTATCTTGTTTTAGTTACATTTATGAGTACCCACTATTTATGCGTGTATATATATATATTTTCTTATGTTTAAACTTTATTCAAGTAAATGACTATTCTTTAATTTTAAATATATTATTTTTCTCTATTTTCCTACTTTACAAAAAATATTTTTAACCGTTTTATCTAGTGTTGTTGAGTTTTTTTTTTCTCTATCTTCTGATTAATATATTTTATTTTTCAAAGCATCAAAAACAAAATAATATATGTTAATTATTTTATATGTGTACAATATTATGTCACAATATTATGTACTTTCATTCGCTTCTCAATTAAAACGAATGTCTGATCACAATGTTTATTGGGACAAAATATGATAAATACTTTGTTTTCTTTTTATAATGTATTAACAAATAATTATTGTTGTATCTGAATATTTTAAGCTACTATTATGTAAATAGAAATAAGTTCTTTTAAATTATGTTTATATCTAGAATAGTAAACCTATGTCAAATATGTTTTCAATATATATTTTTGTTGTAAAATATGTATTATCAAGGTTTTGGGTGTTTTTCTTAATAATGCATACTATTATTGCGATTTTTAAATTAATTCTAATTGTTGTAATTTTAATTTTAAGATCAATTATGTTCCATGGATTTTAAAAATGTATAAGGTTTATCTGTTTTTTCTGTCTTGTCTGTAATATTGTTTTGCTCCCATTTAACATATGTAAACACTGATTGTTTCTGACTAGTATTACCAAGAATGGTAAAGGCCATAATAAAGAAAAAAATATATATTGACAGGCGCCGTGGCGCAGTTGGTTAGACGGCCAACTGTGAAACTGGCGTCGCGGGTTCGATTCCCGCCAGTTGCAAGAAAAATGGCCACATGGCGACGATATCTACCTACTGTCTACAAAAGCTTCTCTTCGGACATCTATCTCCCTTTGTTAACCATGGAGTTGAAACAGTGTTTGATTTATTTAGTTTTTATTGCTTACTTCTACTTCTTGGTATGAACACTTGACCAATTTACTACTATACTCTATTTTTTATAAATTTATTGATATTGTTTTAACTTTGCTGGAATTCTTCTCATCCATGCGCTTTGTAGCTGCACGATGATTGGTTATCTAGCTTTAATATATCAACTTTAAAATACCTTAATTTTGTAAACGGGGTCTAGAATTCCAATCGTCTATGCGCTTAGTAGCAGCAAGGCGTGTTGTAATCTTACTCCTTTTTACTATTCATATTATTATTATTTTGTAATACACTAAATTTATTTGTCAATTTTTAAAATGTGTAAATGGGGGCTAAATTTCTAACTGTCTATGCGCTCTGTAGCTGCAAGACGTCCTGTAATCTAGCTCCTATCTATTATAATTTTTGATTGATCTTAATTGAAAACGAGGAACTAGAATCCCAACCGTCCATGCGCTCTGTAGCTGCAAGACGTACTGGGATATTTATTAATTGTACAGCGTCCTTGAGGTGATTTTCACAAAAATGGCGCTTTATAAATTATCCAACTATATATATATATATAAGAATTATTTGTTGTCAATTGGTCCGCGTGTTGTGGTGTATTTTTCACTACCTCCTTCCATACCCCCTCCATCCCACCTGCTGACGAGCCTCAAAATAGAGGCTTAGCGGGTTATTCCATTAAAAATATAAATATTGCAAAAATGTGTATTTTATTAAATAAACACTCTATACTAAAAAAAACAGGAGACATTCTAATTTCACACCGTTTACTCAAACTATAGGTATCGAGGCCTTATCAATCATTATTATTTTCTGAGAACGTAAATAAATAAACAGTTGATAAATAATGTATGACCAAGAGAGATACAAATAGATTGGTTATTTCGTATTGGCTGTACGTATTTCACTCGCATTTCAATAACATATAATATCTTAATTCTGGGAGTATTCGGTTATCAATAGAACGATGATTCATGAATGTTTCGAAACATTCATATTGATGGGCGTGACGAATCAAATTCTTATGCGCTTAAATCAAATTTGTTAAAAACTAAATCCAAAAAGCGGCTATACTAATGTGTGAAGGAGGCTAAAAGGCAATATTTGAATCGAATCAATAATTCAACCGAAAAGTTGGCACGTTTTTTCAAAACAGATTTCAATATGTTGACGACGTTACCTACTAAATTGTCATTTTTATGATTTTCAATGTCAATATTAAAAAAAACAAACGATTAAAAAAAGCGTCAACAAAAAATTGTTGCATAAAAATACTTTAAACGTTTTTCATTCAAACGACACTGCAACAGGTGCAATATTTATTTATCGAAGTAATAAGGTGTGGCCGAACAGGCGATTGTGTTATCCAAAGAAGATAAGCCGGAGACTAATTTGTTTGCTTGCAGGTTTATGAGGAAGTTCAGTGGTTTTAAAAAAAATACTAAGCCAAATTAAAAAAAAAAAGATGTATCGTATTATTAGCGCTATGACTTTTTAAAGTTTTATGCTTTTGAAATTACACTGCCTGTGACGTCAAAAGTTCTCTACGGTGAGTTGTCCTGATTGGTAGGTTGGCTTCCCGGTAACCGGAAATGTATCACAGCACTCTGTCATTGGTTGATTTCGGAGAAATAGTGACGTCGATCAAAGTAGTTAACTTTTATTAAAAACCTTTTTGTTCATTTTTTCATACATTTTCGAGAAACTTCGCCATACAATTAAATGCTCTTTTTTACCGTGTGTAAGAAAACATTTTTTGTAACCAATTTTCCGAAGCACTGAACTTCGTTATTTTTACGATCTTTGCCGGAGAATTCGTGCGAAAGAGTTGAAACAATATTTTTTTAATTTAACCTAGTAAAATATATTGTTAGACTAATAGATACAGATACTTGGGAGATACAGAGCTTCTCTGTAAAGGGTATATGAAAGTCTAGGGATTTACAAGGCTTGTGATCTGTCGATGATCATCTGGGTCCCGATTTAAATGGGAAGTTAACAGAATTATCTTCGACTGTCTAAAAAGAAAAACCGATATTTGTGTACGACAATGAGTATATTTGCATGAACATTTAAACCTTAAATTATCTATGTCGGTAACCTATAATTGAACATGTTTAGAAGAAAAAATTGTATGCATATTTTTGAACAAGTGTAAAAACTGCATTCAATTTTAATTAGTATGAATGTATTATTATTTTCTGTTTTTCTTTTTACATCCTAAGTTTTTTTTCTCATGTACTCGTATACTTAAAATTATATAAATTCTAATAAATAAATAACTAAAATAGTGTATGTCACTCTCGAAGCACAAGAGTTAGTCTCTTTTTTTTTTTGAGAGTTATAGTTTTAACAATTTCTATCTGTATAAAGTAGATTTGTATAGAATAAAAAACCTTGTAACATTTATGAAATGAATCGTTTAATAAAAAATAAAATATTCTGCTTTCCATACAGAAAACTTAATTTTACTTTGTAGATAAAATTGAAGATAAATGTTAACTTCCCATTAAAATCGGGGCCCTGGTAATCATTATTAGTACCATTTGGCGATCTGCTTATGTTTTAATGGTTCCATCTGATGGATCGTTAAGTGATATAAGAAAAATACACGTAAAAATGTATTTTTCTGGTGGACCTGGCTTGATCACGTGCTTCGGATGCCTCAGTAGAGCCTAAACCCATGATGCCTCTTCCTAAACCTGAGAGTTACTGCCGCCCTGCCCTTTCGGCTTTATTCGGCAGAAGGCTTTATTGACGCGAGACGAGGTGAGAGCGCTCGCTAGAGATAGGGTCCTGGAGGTGTATCTGGTGATGTCCACATGATCCACTTGGCAGCGGATGTGGAAAAGGAGAAGGAGATCTAAAGAGACTCCAAATAATACAAAACAAAGTGATGAGGATAATATTAAGGCGTGGGAGACGAACAAAAGTTAAAAAAATGATTCAACTTCTATATATCATGACAATTGATCAAAGAATCAAATTCAATGTTGCTAATGAAATAAACGAAATTATTAAAGGAACAGTTCCGAGATATTTTCAAAATAAACTAAAAAATAATGAGTTCTTTCATAACTATGCAACAAGAGGATCTAAAAATATAAGACTGGAAAAGAAATCAAAAGCAATGTCCCAGAACTGCCTTATGTACAAGGGAATACAATTATTTTAGGAAATGCCAGAAAGCATAAAAAAATTAAGTAAATGTAAATATATTTAAAATTAAATGTAAAAAGTATATATGTGAAAAATATTAGGTAATATATAGTGTAAATAGTGAATATAATTAATGAAAATGTACATATGAAACAGTGAATATTATAAATTAGGATATTAAGTGTATAATAGTGATAAATAATGTTAGAATAAGTATAGATGTAAATATTGTGTTGTAAATATATATTAGACTATGTTAATCATAGAACTAAATAAAATAAATAATAATAATAAAATGAAAAAAGAAAAGAAGACACACTGCAGTTTGAATCCAATACTTCCCTACAAGCATTTATACACACTCAAAACATTTCTTAAATCGTATTAATTAATTTATTTTAGTTATATGCATAATTCTGCCTGATTTAGTTTTCAATAATGGAAAAATGAAAGTGAGAAAAGATATAGACATGAAAATCTTTTCGATAACACTTATGAGGGATAATCCCTTGCTCGTTGCTTGGCTTCCTTCCATCATAATATTCGATTACCGACACTGGTGCATTGGCCGATACATTATAACAGCTAACGGTACATTCAGTTGCAATCCGACCTGTTTTTTATCACGACAACTGAACAAATGCCAATTTTAAGTTGTTATTTTTAAAGCAATTGAATTCAATCTTGAAATATATTATAACAGAAAAGGAGAACTAAGAGTTTGGAACTAATTGCATTTATTTACGGGGCGTACGACCTGTTCACTGGTCACTGATCACTTTAAACACTGTAACATTCACAATTTTACCTATGGATGAATATACTCGAACATAAATGATATATCAATCTATCAAACTTGTTTTTTTAATAAATGGACAATATTTGCATTCTTACGATTTACCCAAATATTTCAATTCTGTGAGCATTTTCTTTTTAGTCATATTATATTTTTTTCTAACAAGTCTCGGTACAGCGGGGTTCGGACCTCATGATCAAAAGTCCGCGACACTACCCACAGGACCACAACCCGTCTCATTCGTCTTTAATATTAGTTTATATCCTATTGAATCAGAAGGTTGCGTGTTCATATCACGTCGGGGTCACCATTTGTAGGGATGGGTGCGCGTGAATTGATTTGAGGTTAAATGAGAAAGATGGATTACAATTGAAGTTATTTATTGAGTAGATACACACGAGTTACATCCTTACAATTTTGTAAAGAAGGAATTTACAATAGCGAACACTGACGAGAAGCTGGTGGACGGGCGACACAAAATGCCAAGATGAAATGTGGATATTCTTTCGCTGCACGACATTTAATTACTTGTCCGAGCTGACGTTGCGTCGGGTTATGCGTTGCGGGCCAAAGCGGTGTTCGGCCCTGTCAACTTTACTGCTGGATGGTGATGACCTCCACAATCGCGTCGAAAAGAAGGACAATACCACCCGACATAATACAGAAAAATATCATTAGTATTCGAAAGGCCGTGAAAATATATAAAGCACAGCTGTCGGTATGGTTTCATTCAGTTATTTAAATAGCGTAAAGGCAGAATTTTTTACTTTAAAAAAAACTATGGCAAATTGCGCACACTATGCCATTTTTAAAAGGTATAAAATGTTTATTAAAATCATTCCCAGAGAACGCTTTCCTTTTGTTATGCATTTAAAAAAGTTTCGTGAGTTACCATTGGCTACGTTTCGTCACGCGAACTTGCAGCTTAGTTCACTGATGTTCAATCACGCCTAAAATTCTTAATGGATGTGCGCCGTCGCTCAACTTTTACCAATACAATTAGGGAACAAAAGATTATCAAATTGGCTGGATAATGGCGAAATGGATCTGCGGAAAAATTACCACTAAAGAAATTAGCGGAATTAAGAAAATAACCACTACGGTTCTCCGGTCTGGTGGAAATTCGCGATGAAACGAAAACGGTGCATGTTTTACGGAATACAATAATTTGATATCATTTGTTGTTGATATTTTTTGATAGTGAATAATTTTTATAAAAAGTTACAATCAAACCTCTTGGTTAAATTTTGATATCTTCAACAATATTTCGAGTTTGTCCAAATTTTCGTAGACAAGGTTTTCGTAACAATTCATCTCCCTGAGGAGCTGTTAATATTAATAATATAATAAAAATGAAAACATATGACAATGACTGATGACAAACTATTATTGAATTGTTTATCGGGACAAAATATATTTTAATACTTTTTTTTCTTTATAATGTATCAATATTGTTATAAAAAAATTATATGTATAAAAAAAAAGAATTTTAGACATTCTCTAGTATGTAGGTGAAATAATTCAATTATATGAATCTCACCCGCATAAATAAAGGTTTCAGCTCTTTTACTTCACAAACATCAACAGATGAAAGAATTGAAGGAATGTAGATGTTCAAATATATGCACAATGGTGAATGTTACACAGTGTGTAAAGTGGCCACTTAAACCAGCCAATGCCAGGTCATAAGCCCTGTAGATGCATATTCTTCTTTATTACCTTCTCTAAAATGTTCTTCATCTTTGTTGTAATATGTTTTGTATTCTCGTTGTCTAATCAATTTCAATAATTAATAATTTACTCCCCAATTTTTCTAAGTCCAATGAAGTTCATAAATATATACTTCTGTGGCCTTTGTCTGTAGCTAATTCGTTTCCTAAATTCATTCGTATCGTATGAGAGGGAACAAGAGCAAAATACGACTTTGATTGCGTTAGAGTGAGATGGATATTTGACGAACGAACGAACTTACGAAACGAAATTGTGACAGAAAAAGCCTGGTAGATCATTTCCTTTTTGCAGATAGATTCCAAGGCTACCCAGATTACGGAGACTTCCTTAGAGCAGCTTTTCTCGTTAGGCAATATACAATTATGTTTCCTTGTATGTGGGCACAGCCGAAGAGACTTGGGTATTTAGATCCTGAGGGCGTTGTGTGGCGAGCAAGCTATATCTACGATTACTTTTTGCATAAAGGACATGTTTAGCAAAAAACAAAAATGAGCCATATAAACAATACTACAAACTTATTTCTATCGAGATTCTTATTATAATATCTTTTGAAACTTATCATACTTGTAATTTATTGCAAAATATGCTTTATTTACCTATAACATTCTTGAAAACTGAACACTGTATAACTGTGCAATCTTATATAACAGGATATCCTAGTTAGTATATTGATTTTATTTATATTAAAAAAATATTACACGGCATAAAAAATACCAGCAATAGCCTCAGTTTTACCACCATAAAGATTAGACGTAAAATTGCTGGCAATTTTACGTCTAATCTTTATGGTGAGTAAAGTAAGTACTTTAAAGTAAGTTCTGGCAAAGACTGACATTTGAGAAAGGCTAAAGTGTAGATATTTAAAAAGTATGGGCAAATGTGGGCACATCTAGAAACTATCGCGAATTAAAATGGTCGTTTAAGAGAAAAAGTACTAATAATTGGTGTAGATATAAGTAAACATATATTATAGGAGATATGGGGCTTTACTTGTAAACCTGGAGTAAAGTTACGCCTAGGCATAATGGTAGAATAAGGATGGGAATACTATCCCTATTCTACAACTATAATAAAGATGGTATTCCAATCCGTATTCTACCACTATGGCTAGGCGTAACTTTATACCAAGTGTATGAGTAAGGCCCATAGTTAGTGGGCATTTTTATTCATGCTCGTAAATACGTTATTTTAAAATAAAGATACTTTTATGATGCAAATTCAGCACATAAATCGATAAAATAAACTTGTTTGGGAAGTATTTCAATCAACTGAAAATATAAATACTTAGGTTTACTTTTAAACGATGAATGTTTTAAAATTTATATTTAAAGCACTTTATATCAAACTGAGTGGGTATTTATAAATAACTCAAAAAACAATATTACCTAGTATAATCTCCTCCTGTCTAGTTTGGTAACAAAAAGAGCAAATAATCTAATTTAAACTCCCCTCACTCCATATCTCCACAAACACAAAATGATTTGACGTAAATACTAGATTTATTACCTCCAATATGTATTAGATTTGGTACACTGATAAAATTGGATTATATTATATTATTTATTGTTTCAGCATTTATTTTGTGGAAAAACATTTTGAATTTATTTAAAATAAAACACTGATACCCGTATGCAGACAAACCTTAAGGTGAGGAAAGTACATTCTATTGTCTTCACCTTCGGGTTATTCTCTGCATTTGAAATTAGAATGTACTTTCTTCACCTTAAGTTTTGTCTCTGCATACGGGTATGAGGATGGGTAATACCGATTACCCGAAACTAGACGTGTTTTAATGTATTAAACTCTTGTCTGGTAAATTTACAAAGTGTTTTATTTTAAATAAATTGGTTTATATTTATTTCTTATTATTTATTTTATTTTAGTTAGTAGATTATATTTATTTTAGCCGGTATTCGGCCTCGTGGTGTAATGGTCAGCGCGTTTGCTTACAATGCAAGAGGTCTCTGGTTCGATTTCCGACACGGTTGATGTGAAATATTTAGTTGAAAAGGTGTTTTACAACGAAAATATTTCATAGTCCCTGCAGTGGTACTTGAAGCGTAAGACTGATCATCTTACCTTCATCCATTTTTTTAAATCAAGATACGATATCATCACAAGTAATTATGATGATAATATTTATTTCTAAATTATGCCTTGATAAGAGCTTAGAAACTGATCGATAATTACATAAATAATACGTGGTTAAAAAAATGATGTTTTTATTTTATTTTGAATTATTTATTTATTTATACAGGTGTTCTTTAAACCCTGTCACATCCGAAACCACGATGATTAGTATGAGCAAGAAGACATATTGGCATATTATTTATTTTTTTTTAACGAATAAAATTTTAAAAAATAAAATATCAAAAAAGCAAATGGTTGCTTTTTTACAGAAATAATCACAGCAGTGTATATTTCATTATGTAATATATAATATGAAATATAGTATAATAATTAAAACTAAACAACTAAGTGAAAGTAAAAAATATAAAAAAACAGCAAAAAAGTCAAAAAGAAACATAGCATATATAAGATGACAAATAAAAGATAACAATTAACGTGAGAAAATCTTATGTTCTAAAAAGAGCTAGTCTCCTTTTTTGGAGAGTTACAGTTATAACAATTACTAGATATATAAAAGTAGATTTGTATAGAATTTTTAAAAAACATGTAGTACCATTTATAAAATTTATTATTGAAAAAAAAATAATAGTAAAGTTGAAAATAATTTAACATAAACATAAAGTGGCTAGTATTTAACTAGGTAATAATGAAAAAGAAAAATAATACTACAATAATACAGATTATGTTCAAGAAAGTATTGAAGTAACTCTGATCGTGCATTTTTTTGTAAGTTTGTACTTGCAGCTAATGTTTCCATTTTTTGTTGGTTCTGTAGCCCCCATTCGACATTTTACTCGTGTTTCCCCCCCACATGCATACGCCGCGCCGATTCCGCGAAGGATACAGCGGCGGAATACTCAGACGTTTGTTTAATAACGGCATAGCGGGACCCGTTGTGGGGAATTATGTTCACACATCACGCCAACAACAATGGCTCTTAGTAGACCAGAGAGCAGACCGAAGGGCGTCACCCCGATTCCCAACAACTATGCATTAACGGTAGAAATGCAAGGAAATATTTGTATTTCAATCAATATACTAATCGTGACCCATAAAAGGAAAAAAACATGGAAAGAAACGTAAACTTATAGATTCAAAAACTACTTTTACTCAAATGAAAGACATAACCCCTAAAATACACCACATACAAATAATATAATCACTAGATCCTCAACACAAAGACAAACTAATACCACTTTCGGACAAAGGGATTTTAAGTATTATTCAATTAAAATCTATAACCTACATCCAATATCTATTAAAACAATTAGTAACGAGAAAATGCTCAAAAAGGCTATAAAAATGGATAGTGGAGCTAGGTAGAAGTAAAATGGATTGTCTCATTCGTCCAAACCAATATTGAATCAACTGCTCCACAAGTGTATAGCTTAGTTTTTTTGTTCTTTCATTATGCGTTTTGTAATATAAATAATCTAGATGTACATAAATTAATTATAAACATAAATATGTAGTGTTTAAAACTGTCTTAACATTTTGTTAATTATCTATGTTTATCAAGTCTTCTTTGTTCATTCTAAAATGTAAAAATATATTTTTTTTAAAAGTATATTGTCAAGTGTCCTCGGCACGGGTAACCCCAGTGAGATCATATTTATATTTTTTTTAATTATGGATTGTGAGAGAAAAAATATGAATAAATAAAAATTAAAAAAATAATAATAATACAGTAATAAAAACTTGAATAGGAATGAATCCAGTTAAGACACTTATATTACAGGGCAAATCAAACGAGCAAAAAATGATCGCAATCATTTTGACTAATTATTAATAATTACAAAATACATTTATTTATTTTATTTCAGTTATTTATTCTTTTACAATCTTTGGAGACACATTTTATATGATTTTGAAACATGTCTTATATTATAAATTAAACAAAATTTTGCTTTTTTGACTGACCAGTTTTTTTTATATTTTTATATATAAATGCTACAAATTATTAAAAAAATGAGAGAGCGATCTTCGCGCCTCGGATCCGAAGCTTGGCATCATTGCATATAAAACCATAACTATTTTAATAAATTACATTACAACCATCTAATTGAGTTATACATCGTTCATCCAGCTAATTAGTAAGATATTTGCAAATTATACTTTTAGAAAAAATAAGAAAATAACTATTCAATTGTTCTCCTAAAATCTAATTTGTCAACTTACGTACATGATTTTTAAAATATTTTATCACCGATGAGTGGTTGCGTACATAAATAAAAAAGGTCAGCTTTATTAGTAGCAATATTCGAAACGACCCAAACAATATCACCATTTAATTCTGTTTTAGCATTATTTTTGGGGGTATTTCACAATTATTGATAAGTAGTTAAATAAACAGAGAGGATAATTTTACATAAGTTGTAAATAAACTGAAAAATTCCTACAGAGTGATAACTCGAATTGAAGGAATACAAAAAATACAGTCACTGGTATAAATGGATTACTTCGGGTCAACGTCCTTCAATCCGACAAGTGTACCAAGCCAGTAGCAGGAAAACGAATGGACAAAAGTATCGCCGACCTCCTCACACTGGTTGCATGATTATATTCAAGGCACAAGGGCGGACACCTGTTGTCCCACTCGTCGATCAGTAAAGGGGCAATATTCATAGCTTCCCTGCACTCTGTCAAATTGCATCATGATTTGAATACTTAATGAACCCAATCTGTAGAAGTTGGGTATTAAATAATGAATAATGACTTATTGTTATGTACAAATATGAGGAACTAGCATCCGCCTAGTTGGAAATAAACAAAGAATTGTTTTTTTTATCGCAGTTGCAATTGTTACACTACCAACACCTGCCTACCATGTGTGCAAGATACCGGGTTTGATTTCCGATATGGGACCATGCGGTAGTTCGGTAGTGGGAAGGCAAGGAGGTATATCTATCATTTTCTAAACTGTACGGGACAAGTAAATAATTCCTTTAATACGAGTATGTGAAAAAAGAAACGAACCCTTATATATTTTAGGCCATTTTGAAAGAGGCTTTAGACCTAGAAATAAATATCCTTTTGTCACATGAAATAGCATCAGATTTTAACATGTTTTAAGTGGTTTTATGTAAAAAAATAAAAAAAAACAAATATCCGTTTTGTAATAAGTGTCACCACACTACCGATTAATTCAAAAAATGATTTTTTTATCGGAGTAAAATTTGCTAGAGAAGCCCTTTAGCTCTATTATTATTTATTTATTTATTAATTACGTTATACATACATTTGTTTGTGTGACAGAGACACACTTTATAGCGACACAATCAGGAACGACCCATGTCTGTGAACTTGCTCCGACTCGCTAGAAAATCCGTGTTGAGTCGGGGCACTTGTAATGCATTCATAACCACATTCACACACATATATACATATTTATTCGCACATACATTTTTATATATTATATTTTATACATACATATACATATATGTTAAGTTTATACACATCATTGATACATTATACATTATTACATTTTACATTTATAAATACATATTAATCATTTATTGCACAGAACAAAAGCGTTCCTGATTTTTGGTTTGGTTTTTAGTTTTACAACAAACGTGTAACGGACGGTTTCGGTTTTCGCTTGCAATTCTCGACCAGAGTACCTAAGGCCCGTTGTGTTGCTCTAATATGTAGCTAACTTCGTAGTTAATAATCATATAATTGTTGTTCTCCTTAGGGGCGACTCTAGCCAGTGGCGTGTTATTACTTTAAAGTTTTTTACTGTCATTTTTTTAGTGCAATATTACATCACAATTTTCCTAAATGTTAGTTAATGTTTTCATTTATTTTTATCAGTATCCATACCCCACACCTAAAATACAATTCAATGCATTTTAAAACCCATTGCAGCGAACCTTAAATATTGTTCGTTGCATAAGGGCACCCCATGAGATGTTCGTGTACAAAAATAATATCCTTACTTGTAAAACTCTTAAATCACAAACTAATATTTTTTTCAAGGAAGAGTAATAACAGTTTTTACTTCAGTAGCAAATTGTAGCATTTTAACATTTAAAAAAAAATGTGCACACATAAATTATTTTAAGTCCTAACAGAAAACGCTAAAATGTCATTTGTGACCATTTATTTGTGTGAAAGAAAGAAATAAATCAATGATCGGTCTTAAGCTTCAGATCTATGTGCATATAACTATAAAAAAAATATAAGCATACCTTTAAAAGGGGTAATCTAAAACACAAGTTGCGTTATTTGCAATTACGATCAAAACAACTAACGTTCACGTACACGGGTATAGGTTATCTCGAAGCGACAATAAATCTTGTCTCAGTTATGAAAATCTTTTCGCGTATGATAATTTTTATAATGTTTATCATCACAAGACGTTTCTCCATATTTAGCGAAGATTGAGCGATATATTTCATACGTAAATTGGGTATTCATTAGTAACGCTAGTAGTCTCTTCCCATCTAGAATAAACCATATTTACCTGTTTTGATGAAAATAAAGACTAGATGTGACGCTGGCAACAGCATACCTGTGTGGTTATTGCCGAATCTAATGGCTAAAGACTAGAGATAGTGACACCTGGCCATTAACAATAATTTAGCCTAAAGCGGAGAAATTCTTCTACACTACCAGTAGATTATGACCGCAAAAACATATTGCGCCAGAGACATGTCTCGCACATGATTTATTTATGTATGTATATTTTTTTAAAATCATTGTTAGATTATAAAGGAATTTTCTACTTATATGCACCAAAGATAAATCAAACAAGCGAAGCGGTGTAGTATAGCAGAATATGTTTATATATGGGCAATCATATTCTAAGGAATCGATATGTTGCGGTAAAAAATAATATAAACGTATTACTAGTGAAAACATAAATATTGTTTTTAAAATATTTATAAATACGTGTAATTTTTTTTTTTTAAATGGAATCCCAATCAGGGAGCTGAGACAGCCCCATTAGGCCTTACTGTGGGTTGCCCAAACGTCTTAACGAGATAAGGGCATGGGCCAGGAAGCAGAGCATAATTCTCTAGCAAAAAGTACCTGGCCACTACGCGAAGGAACTGATAAAATGATACTCGCAAAGGTTTGCTTTCGACTTTTAAAAGAAGAGCATTAATCAAGTGATGGTTATCTATCACTAGGGACCCCACGGGGCAATGCAGATTGAACAAACGCCTCGCTAGAATAAACCTTTCCGAAACATCTAGATGTAGGTTTTGCAGTGCAGATGAAGAAACACCTATACATATTCTATGCGAATGCGATGGGGTGCAACTGGTTAAACCTGAGAATTTTAAAGAGTTCGCCCCCTACATAATATGCCGATACTTTACGGATCTGGGGTTTGAAGGGGAGATTTAGCAAAATGAGAACTCTCGCCTTCCACACAGCAGCCAGGCTCTTTGAAGACCTGGGCTTGGAGGGCGAAAACTATTCACGGGGACCCGTCACAATAGATCTTCTCAGGTCGCAGTGACGTCAGGAGCTTGTATAGCACTGATCCGCACCTTAAATAATAATAATAAGAATTCCAAGCCCAAAATATTAATTTCTTACCCAAAAAAAACCGAGTAAAATTTAAGAATTTTGAAAGCTTGAAATGCGTCAGATACATGATCCATTTTATATATTTATTTTAAACTTTAACTATGCAACATCTCTAAGGACAACGGGTGATCTAAATGAAAGGAATTGTAACAAATATTTTCCTATGAATTGATTAAAATATTTTAAGTAATTACTGATTATAGAGGAATTCCATCGGGAATAATTATTGTAGATAGAAATATAAATCGCATCATAATTGAACGCATTTTTCCTAACATTTGATTTTCAAACTATTACTCATATTTTAAAGTATTTCATGTTCCATTAAAGTCCAATGCGTGCACTTGATACAGGTAAAAAAAAAATATCAGCAATTATAATCAGAAACATCCGATAAGATTTTCAGAAATTTATATATCTACATGGAAACTAAAGATAGCGCAATCAAAGTTTTGGAATCGGTCCAACATTTTATAAGTGAATGTACCTTATCACAAATACCAGATAAAAGATTTCAAATGTTTTCTCTGCCGCATACTATTTATGTAAGGATGCAGCAGAGCTGAGAGATAATGATTTACAATCGATAAACTAATCGAGCATACTGTAGAAAGTTCGCATTCGTGCAATTTGCAGCATGTCGAGTTGGTCGTCTTACGTCATGCATAAAAATATAATAGCATAATGAGAGTTGCTTCGCGAAATAACGCCACAGCAACACAGAATGCAGAAATCTTCAACTAGCGAGAAATCACTACAACCTCATATCGAGCATGTTATAGAATGAGCAAACACAACTACATAGGTGAAAAAAGCGAGAGAGACGGCATTCCAAATATTGACGAGAAACATGACATAAGATAATATAGACGGACAACGTTTTTGTAGATGTCCTTTCTTTCGAGTAGAGACTAGATCCTTGCGAAGTTATTTATTTTTACAAAATATTGCAGACTTGTATTTAACATTTTAATATTGTATATGTATATATATTATCAAATAAACTACGATTATACCTTGAAAAACTATTACAAATGTTGAAACAAAAAGAAAGACAATGTAAGTCACCTTAAGCTGTTTTTGTGTATTTAATCAATTTACGTAATTTGTTGTGATTAAAAATAAATAACATTCCATAGCTCGTATACTTAGTATTTTAGTTTAATTTTGTAATAATGTTTTCGAAATAATTTCTTAAATATACATTTATGTATAAATGTATTATGCCTCCTTTTCTAATGACAAGACCCTGCAGTTTACGTGTATTAAAGCTGTAGTCCAGTACAACGCACGAAAAATAGGGAAATCATACGATTTTGCCATTTTGAAACGATTTTTTTTTTTAAATCGCGCAATAATAAAAAAATAAAAAACATAAATATTTCTCTCATTTTTCGTGCGTTTTACCGGACTTATGTGAATCAAATACCTACATAGAGTCGTAAAATCGGCTCCATTCTAGGGAAAACGTAATTCCTTGGGTATACTAAATTTGTTACTGTTAGCTATAAAGACCGGGCACCGATGCTTGAAATATTTTAAACTTATGAACCCAGGAAGACGAATCTTTTCAGTATCTTAGCGCTATAAATAAATATTAAAACCGGTTTGTATCGAAGATGCATTGCATACCGGTTTGTGATCTATTATTGTCTGACCATGGTCTAGGAAACAAGACTTGAAGTTTAACACTTTCTGGCGAGTTTACAAGTAGCGTCGATTATGATTAATGATACGTAATTTAAAATTTTACTTCACGATCCACAAATTATTGTAATTCGATTGATTTCACACGAGTATCACTACAAGTGCGTACCGTTTAAGTTAATAATGTACTATGAAAAAGTTGATTATTTAAGTGGGTTAAAAGAGAATTTACATAATCAAAACGAAGATGTCCCTTTATGTACGTTAATCACTAAAATCTAATAAGTTTAAAAATATACTCGTGAAATTATGCTTCTCTGGGCCAGTTAGTTGCACCAAAAAAGTTGGATTAAAAAATGTTCTAAGTTAAATAATTGTTACGTTTTCCTCAAAACGGATTATTGATTATTTTTTCAACATTTATCGTTCGTTAATTTTGTCCATTTTAACTAACACGAAACGATTATTTTGACTTAAAGTTGTTTTTGGTACAACTGAACGTAGTTATGCAGAAAGCAGCCAGCCATAGAAAAGAGAAAAACTGAGATAATAGCACCTTTGTGAAATGAGTGAATAAACAAATCTACACAACAGTTGGATTGTTTTTGACTTTAACAAATGGTAAACATTGAATACATTAGTTTTTTTTTTATATATTACAAACAAGAATCTAATTATATGTTTGACCAGCTTTAATAATTTTTAAAATCCGTTAATATTTTTTTAGTGCTGTAGGTGTTTTTGGCAAATTGAGAAATACTGTTTTTGTGATAAGACACCATTTTCAAAATGTGATTAAAACAATTTTTTGTATAAAAACGGTCTTGCTGTTTTTAGCAGGACATATAATTGACCTCACTGCACTCGATAACATCAATATCTCATTTTTTCAAAATTGTGGACTGGCTGCTTTCTGCATAACTACGTTTAACTGACCCTAATGAATGTCAAAGAAATTATTATTTTTTACAATAATTCAATTCAATAATATATTGTACACACATTATTATAAATTCCTTATTCCAAACAAATCTAAAATCTAGATAACTGATCAGAACATACAAAAATACTCATTTTGGCTAAATATAATATATGACATATAATACAGTAGAATATTTTTTCTAAATATATAGTGTGTTTATGATGCAGTCGATATCAAATTACTTTGATGTCAAACGCGAAAATATACCTCAGTCAATATCCGCCCATTCCGATAAATAAATAAAACCTGTGTACGAATAATAAACATAGATTTTTATCACTGAGAAAAAGGAATAATAGATAACGAAGTAAATTTAAATCGTATGAATAATATTTTGATGTATATATTTTTTTTATAAAAAAAAAGACTTATCTCGATGAAATAAAAATTTGTACGAATTTCAATATCTTAGTGGTCATTTTTAAAGTAGGTAGATGTAGGTACAAATTGAGTTTCCAACCATATCAAATAAATTGGTCACTTACAACATATCCTAAGATGTTTAAAAAAATATTAGATGGTTTACCGTC